>NW_004797431.1:585589-611813 GCF_000002075.1 Aplysia californica | reverse complement strand
CACCCCAATGCACGCCCATATTGCAACCATCTTTCACACCAGCTCAAACAATCGACCGTCAAATCATTATTTGGTAACGCCGTGTCATCGACAGCACATTGTGCAGGCTAATTGTGATTCTGTTTGTAAAGTCCCAGCTCTCCAATGTTCCCTGACAGAGATGAATACACACTCATTGTGGAGAATCTCGCAACATGAATAGGGAAGAGACCCTTTCTTTCCCCTTCCATGTTTGGATTCTGCATAATTGAAAAACGCTCGACAGACAAGGTGGCAGGAGAAATGACAGTTCACAGCAGAGTGGATAGACGTGTAGCTTCGTGTAGCTGTCTTGGACATCACTTTTCCGGGAAAAAATTCTAGCTCTTGGTCTGGCACGGGCAGGGTCGTACGCACAGACACAGAAAAAAAGAAATTTATAGATACAGACATACATACACACTTAAACTCTCGTAAAATATATACACACGCACATTATCACACACACACATACAAATACACACACACACACACACACACACATACACTCACACACACACACCCTACACACATACACATACACACCACACACATACACACACACACACACACACACACACACACACACACACAGACACACACTCTCACACATACACCCCCTACACGCATACAAACATATACCTTCATATGTATGTACAGACATACAAAGTATGTATTCTTTTAAAAAGTTTGTTTTAAAAATCAATGAAGGCAACTACAATTGGAAACAGAACAAACTAAAAGACTAAAGGCTCTTTCACAAAAAATAATTATGAAAAATAATTATGTTTTCTTGTAGGCATTGCGGCTTAGACAAGAACTAATTACCCCAAGTGACCGTATCTCCAAAGGCTAGAAATACAAAACAAGAACTAATTACCTCAAAAATGACCGTATCTTCAACAGTCTACAAACACAGGACAAGAACTAATTACCTCAAATGACCGTATCTTCATCAGCTGATCTTCCATTGTGTCTGTGGTGAGGTCGTAACCTTCCAGCGGCAGACCGGTGTAGAGTATCGACCTTGACACGTCAGATATTGCCTCTGTGGACATTCGGGTAAAAGTAGAATATAACCCTCATGTCTTCACGTGTGATGTATTCTATAAATAAAGAAGAGTAAGAATTCGTAGATGTACACTATTCCCCACCAAAATAGTCCAATGATGTGCGGCATAGCCAATCAACGAAAACTCAGCTCAGTCCGACATTGTGTCCTCTGGAAAGACAGAACAACCTAAGAGGCGCTGCTGGTTTTTCTTTCCTCATTTTTACTATCGTTATTTTCCCTCTGTTTCTTTTGTATTTTTGTCACTCTCTGTTAGTAAACTGTTGTTTCCGGGGTGCCTTTATAGTCGAAGCAGACTTTGTGCTGTTGAGGATGGAGAGGTGAGCAGAGTAAGTCTGATTCCCTGTTTGGACTTCCCTGTTGACATTCACCCCTTGGCGCTCACATGACCTTATGCAGTTGTGAGCGCCATAAAGCTAAAATTAAACCAATACCATTTCACATTTCTTTAACTCACCTGTGGGAGTGATGACGGCTGCCCTAGCCAGGAGTCCCTCCAATGTCGGAGCCAGGTTGGCCATCTGTAGCGCGCTGTATAGTGTGCCCGGGATGTCGGAGAAGGTCATGTCGTTCAGAGACGGGTCCATGCTGCCGTCAAAGAACCTGGCAAGTAGATCGTTTTCGTAAAGAGTTTTAAGGCATTTTCAACACAATAAGGTCGTATACGTGCCGAAGAAGAGATGTGTTACATGAGAGTCATCCGCATCCGGTGCCTTGCCGACTGGCGTGGGTGATCATGGACCTCCGCAAGTGAGTAACATACACAAAAAAGAAGGAGGAGAGATAAGGAAGGATGATAGATGGTTTTTTTAAAAAAGAAGGAGCAGACCCCACCAGAGCAACCACCAACCACCCACGGCAAGTAGATACATAACACAATACAGTCACAGTTGTCCGGGACGGTCACTCATTGTCGAGAAGAAAAGTCGTTGTCTTAGAAAGTGAAGATTTTGGTCAGTGTCATTTTCACGATTAAAAAAAAATGCATTGGGATCTGGGGGTGCGATGGGGGGTGGACGTAGAAAGATAGGCCTAAATACTAGGCCTATACAGACTGTCTTGACCGCAGATGTAACCAAATCGTGCAGTGGGGGATCTGATGAGGGGAGAGAACTAGCCTAGCCTACTAGGCCTAGTATACTACTCGTATTCGTGAGGTATTTTGCGGGTTCGAGACAGGCTCGACAAGATGTGTCGTTGGGAAAGGCACTTCAAAGATTTTTCTTCACTTTACCCTGGTGTGATAGGGTACCTGGCCATTTAGACTGCAAAAGATCTATTTATTTGTCAATATGTTTAGTGTTTTAATTGCAGGGAAATATGTCGCAAAATGAGCTGAACATAAAAGCATAAAATTGTATTGATATATTATGATACTCATACACTGAGATTTTAGGGTTTATGAAATTATAGCTTGCACTGTATGCAATTCCCCTGAAAGTTTGGGACTGTTTCAGAATGCTATATATCATGGATTCGATCCTGGAGTAAATAATAAATGGATTGTCAAGCGCATTATAGATTTATATAAAATGCAGTCGAACCTGCCTATGACGGCGAATCCCCCCCTCCCCCTTTTTTATTTGGGGGGGGGGGATACATTTCTATTTAATAGTCTTTATAAAACGGAAGCATGTTACTAGTAACGCGGAAATGGAGAGAGATCCACCCCCTTCGGAGACTTCCTACGATTTTTACCTGTCAGAAAGACTGAAAATGTTTGTACATAAACAGCCCTGATTTAAATCAAAACTATAAAAGTTGATTCCATAGGCTGTCTAAACTTTTATACATATGCCGCCGGTCGAGGAAGCGGAGTCGTAGAGGTGCAATTATATTTATATAAGGATGTTGCCTCATCCATGTCAGCCTTGGTCTTCTCAGTTGTAAGCCCACTACGTTGACGGCCGGATCGGGTCGATCGCCCTACTCGGCCGCCTGGAACTGAAAACAAAACACCCTTTTGTTAGGCGACCGAGTAGTTGGGCGATCGGCCCTACCCGCCGATCCCAATCCCATCCGTATTGGCACCCCGTAGGCTATTAGCGCTAGATGGTGAGGGTGGTGCAGCGAGTGTGAAATCTCGTGTCTGTGAAAGTGCTCGAGCACGGAAACTTTCCTTGGTAGCCAGGGCTGTGAAATTAGTTTGACCAATGTCTGACACCCCGATCGTGCCGAAAAAAGATCTCGAATCGTTGTTACATAATATGCACGGGACGGTGGTATTGGTTGACTGGTTAAAGGAGCTCCAATTAATGTTGACTGTGCATAGCACCAACGGGTGGGGCTAAGGGTGAAAGTAGCGGTAGGCCTCTGGGGAAGTATAAGGGCCTTGTTGAAACGTTTCTGTTTGAAGGTCGAACAGTGGTCCTATGAAATACAAGCACCTATGTCAATTGGTAACTATATGACTGACGTACACAATAATTATCAGAAGAGGTAGGGTAGCTTTTGAGAGGTGTGAAAGTTTTGACCATGCTTGCCAACCAGACAAGTGAGCCTCTATCCCACCAGCTGGGTCTCTAACCCCCCCCCCTCCCCCGACGCCCTTCCATCTCCTCCTAAATTCCTCTGTCTGTGAATGAAATTGTCTAAGATGTAGGGATTTTTTCCGGTTCTCTTGCGATTATGTCTTACACAGGTTCGAACCTGTCTAAGACTGAATCGCAAGGGAGCCAGAAAAAAATTCCGTCCAATACATTTTCCTTCTTGGACAGGGGAATTTAGGGGGAGATTGAAGGCCCCGGGGACGGGGGGAGGGGGGGGGGAGTTAGACTTCACACTTCACAAAACTTCGCACCTCTCAAAAACTATTCTGGCCTTTCTGATAACTGAATACGTCAATAATATCCTACTTATTCATACAATTGCCACCGGCCGAAACGCTCAGCGTTCATAGAATAAGAAAGAACGTATCGTATAGCCACCTGTGCTTGCATTTCATTTGACCTAATGTACCAAAACGGAAACGACATAACATTTCCTTTGCTTCCACACTTGGCCCCAGTGACATGGGTTGTTTTTTTCAGCTGGCCGTACGATCAGGGCGGCAGGCATTGGTCAAACTAATGTCACCATATTATGGCCAGGAAAGTTTCTGTGATGGAGAGCCACTCGAGTACTTTCACAGGCACTTGTGAGATTTCACACCCAGACCACCTTGACAAGTTGACATCTACACCGATCAGCCTGATCAGGGCTCACATGGATGGGGTAGTAACATCTACCCTTAAGTCGCATCACTATATAATTATAATACTCCCTTTCTTCGCCTGGCGTCAGCCAGAAGTAGGTGTACTTACGACCTTAGAGCATGCATCAAAATAACATTGAGTGTGTATCTAGCTTACGATTATTATTGTTTATATTGCTGCTCATTTATATTATATATGTGATTGTAAGCCTACTTGTGTGTGCATGTGCGTGCACGTGTGTACGTGTGTGTGTGTGTGTTTGTGTGTGTGTGTGTGTGTTTGTGTGTGTGTGTGTGTGTGTGTGTGTGTGTGTGTGTGTGTGTGTGTGTGTGTCTGTGTGTGTGCATGTGCGCGCGCGTGTGTGTGTACTCGTGGTGGAACACCAAACCAATGTGCCAGGATCTGGACAATAAAGATGTATCTTATCTTATCTTATCTTATCTTATCTTATCTAATTGTGACACGAAAGCACACATCACGAGAGCATCTGGTGACAACAACGTTGTGAGCCAGCGAGATAAAACTGAGATTTAGGAACGGTTTCCTATTGTGCGACAACACATCGACGAACCCTTATTGTGTCTTTGAGCGTATTTTTATATATTACATAATATAAATATAGGCATATATACATGTATATATAATATTAGTTACATACAAACGCACACAATATGCAATGTACATGATTTTGATAGTAGTAATAGAAGAATATAGTCCAATAGTACAAAGTAGGAGCAAAAATTACAATAAGAAGTTTACTGATAGTGATAGTACGTATATTGGTCGGAATATTGAAGAGATAACTATCGACGTATTTGTATCTCTACTAAACTTCCACGCCCGGACCGCTTGTGCTCTTCCCCTCCCCCAACCCCTCGGACACTCGCACACACAGTTGCTTGCGCTAGGACATGTGTGGTGAGTGTTAATAACGCATGTTTTGAATATGAAAATATTACTGACTGTTCACACGAGGCAGTTCACCCTGCAAGCGGCTTCGTTGAATCCGAGTTAATTTTATTGATCTTTATTTGAACCCCCCCCCCCCCCCAACAAAACAACAACTACCGGGGAATCGAACTCTTTTCGTTGAATCCGCGTTTTCGTCGAATCCGAGTTGGTTGAAACTGAGTTCCACCCAAGACTGTGTCGGTCTTGGGTTCCACCAGTATAGGCCTATAATACAATGCTACACAGACAGGAGAGAGAGACAGGAGAGAGAGAGAGACAGGAGAGAGAGAGACAGGAGAGAGAGAGAGAGAGAGAGAGAGAGAGAGAGAGAGAGAGAGAGAGAGAGATAAAGAGAGAGTGCATATTATATCCCTAAATTATTACGCCTGGCCTATTATTATTATTGTTATTTTTCAATCACGACTAAATTAGGCTATTATTATGCTAGTGTCAGAGACCTAGGCTATAGCAATGTTTACATTGCTAGGTCTCTGCTATTATTGTCATTAGATCAATTATTATTATTATTATTATTATTGTTATTATTATTATTATTATTATTATTATTATTATTTTATTATTATTATTATTATTATTATTATTTCTTTGACAGTAGATTTAGGCTAGATCTAGTAGGCTATCGCTCCTTTGCACGAGTTCAGACTTTGAAAATCTCCAGTATGAAAGTAAAATTTTGTAAAAGCCGTCCACCATCATGGCGGCCCGCATGAGTATGTCGCCGCACGGACGTTTTCCCAAAAGTGCACGAATCAGGGTTTACTCCACTATGCCCCCAGATGCGTCTCTGTATTACTTTGACTCATTCTGGCATTTATTGTATTATTCGGAGTGCCCGAAAGTTACCCATGTGGAAACTAAGCTTCTCAAAGCAATCAAACTATTAGAACATTCCTCGAAACCGTACGCATCTTTAACCAATACTGGAGGTGAACAGAGCCAGTTTGATGAGTTTGGAGCAGTCACGATGCTTCAACCTCCTGAATATTCCCCTACTCACCTGTCCAGTTTGACAACTACCTCAACCCCAGGGATAACTTCAGTTGTCTCAGTTTCACAGCAGCTCAATGTTAGCGAAAATCAAGCTCTATCTTCAAATTCAAAGAGTGTTTCACCACCGAAGAGAATGCGAGTGGTTCCAAAAAATGATTTTTTAGTTTCAACTCCAAGACCAAGTAGATCTAGATTTATATCTAGGCCCAGAGCTCATGATTTATGTTCAAGTTCAAGCAATGCTCAAGAAGTTACCGTAGTCTTGAGAGGGGAAGAAAGTGTGTCATGCCCAGAATTCAACAACTCGGGGGCAGATTATTATTTTCTGGACTTGGACATTGTAGAAATAGGAAATCAGGAATACTACAAAACGTGCAGCTTATGGCTTTCAGGTTGCCTTATTCCATCTTTTGAAAGTTCCCGTATTTTGAAAGATGGAGATACAGTTTATGTCCAAATAGTGTAAGTTGTGTTTTCTCAGTCTATTCTAGATTCACATTCCATGCACCGAAAAACGTAGAACGACGCACCTGCCTGATTGGCGGCTAATTTTTGTAATGTGATGTCATCACGTCCTGGAATACCTACAGACTATTTTTAGAAGGCCGTGCAGATACCAAAGATCGTGTGGTAGAGAATCTTTGGAGATACCGCATGAAATGACATGTTGGGTCAGCAGGGCTGCCTAAAGCTACTGATTTTTCCGGTAGATACCGATTTTGAGTTCTAGATCTACCGCCATACCGATAAGGTGTCAAAACTACCGGATTTACGATGGGTGCCGAGAGAATAAAAAGAAAAAAAACCCCATTCTGCAGTGCATCCATTCTTCTTTGTTTTTACGCAAGTCCGTACATTCCGAAAGTTCCGTACTTGCCGCATCATCATATCAACTCCATCATCAATCCATGTGTAGAGAGAGAGAGATCAGCACTTTCCCCCGTAACTTGTCAGTTACAGTAACTCCCGACAATAAGTTGTATAAGAAACTGCTAGATTGCGTATTTCGTACACTCGACCATTGTCTATCTGTACCGTTCGGTCGGCAATAGTTTTTCGCGTGCATATTCGGCTGAAATCTGTCTACTCACGATAGATAATCTTCCCCCTTCTTTTCATTCATTCTTTCTTTCAGTCTATCTTCGGTTTTTTGCTGCTGCTGGAAAATCTGTATATCTAGAAAACAATTGTGAATGCAGATGGAAAATCGGTATCGAAGCAAAACATTCTAAAATCTGTCTTGGTCTAGAGAATTGGTCAGTACGAAATGAGGATTCTATGCAGGGGGGCTCGGGGAATTTATGTCCCGGGAATCTGAAAATAAAAAAATCGCTTAGAGACCCCCGATAATGCACAAAGTCCTCGAAACCAAATCTGAAAAGCTTACCGAGTTCATATTTTACCGGTCACGTTTGTGATATTATAATGTTCGGCTTTCCAGAGGAAGCCAGAGCACGAAGGATCTCAAACCAGATAGACATATAATGCGTTTTATTTTTTGTGTCGCATCTCCTGCAAATAGCTCCCTCATTGCGTGCTGCTGGATATGCTTAGAAAGAACATTTGTAAAAGGGAGTGCTTATTTAGGCCACATATGGCCTAAATAAGGTAAGGGAGGGGGGTTTAGCTTATTTAGGCCACACATGCTCAAACTACCCTTTTCAGGCAACTGAGTTCGTTCCACTTTCATAAAATGGTGCACCTTTCTCATTTAGTATGGTTTTGTCTCAGTGTACAACTTATAAATCATAACCATAATGAATATTGTAAAGAACAAAGCACAATACGCAAAATTTTGCTCAATCCCAATGGTTTGAATGAGGGCCAGATTTTTCCTTCATGGAGGGCACACATTCGCTCCATCTATCACATTGCTGTGACCTCTCCATCCCCGTATCAGAAAAGTGAGAGGCATTGTAGGCCTCGATAATCTAAACAAGGCTTACGCTGGCTTATCATGCGATGCGTTACTGCATGTCTGCGCACGCCACACTCTCCCTACTCAGTCGCTCCGGCCTTCATTGTTGATGCACGTGGACTCTCGTATTCTTTGTTTCGCTAGATCACCAACACGTTTGTGAACTTGCGAGGTTTTGCATTATGTATAATAGGCCTATGCACTGTGCACAGCAACAGCAATTTCCGCTATAACCGACTGGCATGTTTGTCTGATAGCGCAATAGCAGTATTTTATTTACAAAGGTAAAGAGGAGAAAAAAAACGAGGTTTTAGAACAGTGTCTTAATAACAGACTTCTCGTTTTTTCCGGACTCGTTATAAGTGGACTCCACTGTATATAATTTAGATGTACAAATGCATGGTCACTCCCTCTAAACGCACGCTCCGATCCGCGAAACACGCCAACAAGTTAAGCTTGGCAAGGGGAAATTTCCATTACAACCTTACAACCTGCACAGCCTGCATAAAACATGGCTAGAATTTACTAGAAAACCGGATATTTGGTGAGAGTGCCCCTCACGCCGTACAAAGAGAGTGATGGACCGCGTTTACTGACGCACAGGTCTCGGTCTAGGGCTGGTCGGTTAAAAGTGTGTGCGTGTGTGGGGGGGGACTGAAATGTTTTTTGATCGGTCACTGGAAATGTATCTTTGATAGAAGGTTTCTGACTGATGTTTGTTGAGTTTGAGTGACTGCGTGTAATCATGTAATGTTTAGCTCTAGTTAGATCTAGGCCTGATGCGCGACATGCGTAAATGCTGTAAAACACTAGACAGGCCTCTATAGGATTAAATAATAGCCAAATAAGCTCAATTATTGCGCTCGAAAAACTTATAACGTACATGTTCAACGAATCACAAGAGAAAATGTTTCTCGAGAATGATTCTGCATGAATTTATGGTCGGGGATGGTCGCTTGGAAAGCAACATGGCTGGTCTGTCGTCTCTATGACTAGATCTATGACTATCTCCAACAGTTTGTATTCTTAACCTCTGTTGGGGAATCCTTCACAAAACAGTCACGTGTTGTCACATTATCGGCCCAAAGTGACCCCTACCCCAAAGGGAGGTCACTAGAATATCAAGGCAATGAGATGACTGTGTCCCTTCTTCCCCTTGCAAAGGTTCATGTAAACGCACGCTCTGTATAAACACACGCTAAGGAGCCCTCCCGAGCTCCATGTGTTTAGGCGGAGACTACTGTACCAACAACGCATGTGTTGGTATGAAAAAAAGGCCAGTGATTGGTCGCATGCAATCGGCGAAGAGAATAATGGTTCACGATGCAGGTGCAATGGATGGTTTCTGGGAATAGATAAAGCTCGTTCGGGGAGAAAAATTAGCAAAGCCACATCTGCGGGGGCTGTTCACCCTGGAAGCGACCTCGTTGAATCCGAGCGCGCTGATTTAAGTGCTCGTTGAATCCGGGTTACTTTTATTGATTTTAAAGAAGAAAAAAAAACGGGGAATCTATCTCATCTCGTTGAATCCCAGTTCTCGTTGAATCCGAGCTCGTTAAATCCGAGTTCCACTGTAATAAATAATGATCAGTTGCCGAATGGAAAGAAAGACTGTGACGCGTTTGTATCTGCGACGTTCCATGCCCGGACCGCTGGTGCCCCCTGACACGCACACAGTCACACTTGTGCAGGCCGCCCATCCGACTCTGAAACATGCGTGCCAACAACGCATGTGTTGGTATGAAAGAAGGCCGCTGATTGATGGCATGCAATCGGTTAAGTGAATATAATGATTCACGATGCAGGTGCAATGGATGGTTTCCGGGAATAGATAAAGTTCGTTGTGGGAGAAAATTGAGCAAAGCCACGTCTGCGGGGGCTGTTCACCTTGGAAGCAGCTTGGTTGAATCCGAGCTTCCTGATTTAAATGCTTGTTGAATCCGGGATATTTTTTTTAATTTTAAAGAAGAAAAAAAAACGGGGAATCCATCTCCTCTTGTTGAATCAAGAGTTCCACTGTATTATCCACATCCAAATGTTTCGCACGGTAAAATTTCACACTTGCGGGCGGCTAACTGCAACCTTCAGCCATGCTCTACTGATTGGTTACAACAAGGTTTCCGGTATGTTAATAACATTTTGGAATTCCGGTAGTGATGCTTGAAATTGAAATAATGTATGGTATATACGAAGACAATAAAGCGCGCAGAAATTGACGTAAAGTCACCGGAAGATTTGCTCCCCTCCCCCTGGCGCGATAAACAATGCGCAGAAGAAATAAGCAGCAGCATCATCGGAGCACCGCATCATATCACATTACCGGTATTCCTGGAGAAACGTCACACCATCAAAGCGTCCTGCCATCAAAGATTCTCTGCACGATCTTTGGTGCCATGCGGTTGGCTATATATTTAAGAGTTAGAGATGTTTTTTGTAGTCACGTGATAGGAGGGGTATCGCGGTCTGGCATCACATTAGATGGCCGCCTTACCTAAAAATATTTTGCGGCGTTCTACGTTTGGTCGCATGTTATGCTATCTACTTGAATCTAAAAAGGTAAAGGATGGCTTGTGTAGGGGTAGCCTACAACTAGGCCTACGATTTCCTTTCTTGTTCTTGAAATGAAATTTGATGATTTACTTAAAATGATGGGGTGAGATTTTGGAGGCTGGTGCAAATTCAACAGGGTGAGAATGGGCAACTTCGACAGGGGGTGGGCCAATTTCGACCTTACTCAGATTTGCTCCAGGCCAAGCCAAAATACCAGCTTCATAAACAGAATCACCTTTAAAAACAGTCACATTTCAGTTTAATCTTGAGTGTATAATTATCATTTTCATCATGGGTCGAAGTCCTTGACTGGTCAGATCAAACTAGCAGAAATTTAGACTTTGCCGTCACATCTGGCCGATCGGCAAGAAAGCCAAACTTCCGCTCCCGTCACCAAACGCCAGTCGGGGATGATTACTACCCAGTTTCTTTGGATTTCCCCTACTAAAATGCAAAGTGTACTAAACTACTCAACTCAACTGTCGCAAGTTAGGAGCTAATTAGTTTGATAAAAGTCTAAATTTCTTCTAGTTTGATCTGACCGGTCAATGATTTCGACCCATGATGAAAATGATATACTATGTGTCATGATGAGGTGGACTCAGGCGCTTGTCAATTTGTGGGCATATAGAGTTATTAGTAAATATATATAGCGCATTTCCTCATTGCACTTTACATGGGAATACTCATTTTCAAAAACCTTTACTACTTCTTTTCTTCTCATGCAATATTATATTTACACACACACTCACACACACACACACACACACACACACACACACACACAGACTATTTTCATTCAGACGTAGGCACAGAACAACTATAAAATAAAAATAATTCTATGAAAGATCGCGATGCTTTAGTTTGCAAGTCTAACCATGTTTCATGCGCGCTTACAGAACATGAGACTCACTTGTACCTGACATGTTTTTGTCTTGCCAACACGTTGAAATGTGGGTGTGTGACAAATATAGGCTACTCTCAGACCTGCTCTTACAATCAGCTGACTGTCCAAGACATTCAACTGTTCTTGAATCTAAACGTACATTACAGTCCCCGCAGAATTATGAATATTTAGATGGCCAAATTATGCAAGACAAATGCAAAATTATGCAAAAATTATGCAAGTTACCTTAACTCCATTCACAACACGTTTGGCACTTTTTCAACAAGAATTTTCATATTTTATGTACAGAGGAAAATTGAACACAGAGCATATTAGTATCAGTAATTTTTTGTGTATTTGGAAAGTGGAAAGAAAACAATACACATCAGTCTGAAAAAAAGCCACCAAAAATATAATTCCTGTAACTTTCTTTCAGCTGTAGATCTATGACTACTATGAGAAAAAAAATAGTGATATCTGAACCTCTGATGCTGGAACATCACTAAACCAGGTCAAACATGAAACTTCAGCAGACATGAGAACAACTTTTGATGGATTGAAAAATTGAACTTGCACAAGGAACAAAATCCCTGAAACATATTCCACTAATCAAGATCTTCTAACAAGGAAAATAACCAACTTGTCACTTAAACTTAAATGAGACTTGACTTATTACGGTGATTACTTCCCTTTAGTCACATGGCGAGGCGTTAAATAATTATTTATTGTTTTTGTGAACATTAAAAAAAATTAATGAAAAAATGCGGGGAATCCAAAATTATGTAAATGTTGCAGAATCATGCAAAAAAACATGTGGCGCCCGGCCGCACAATCGCTTAATCCGACGGGGACAGACTAATTTGTCTTGTGTGCATTGCGGTCCCATACTTCACCAACTAAATGCCCTAAAATTTCGCCTGACATTAAAATATATCGGTATGGGTGACTCTCTGTCTGAAATCTATAATTTGAAGATACAGTCTAAAGTCTGGCACGTGAAAGGAGGGAATATGGGCTGGATGTGGAAATCTTTTCTTTGTGTACAAATTTCAGTATGTATCAAGGGAGATAAACAAAGTTGGACAATTGGGTCGAATTTTAACATGAATTATATTATTTCCCTCATATTTATATGCCATGCTGGCATGCATGCTGGGTTCACAGTCGCTGAGATTTACTGATTTGGGTTTTGTCAAGCTTTTTATCCCTGCCTCTGCTAAGACTAAGATCCGCTATTTTTCCTCAACCAAGAAACCTTTCCGCTTCTTTTGCCCTGCCATGGCTCCTTCACATCTGACAGGCGTCTTTGGTGTAGCATTTAGGATTTAGGTGCTTCGCTACATGCAGGAGACATAAATTTGATTCCCAAGTGGCGAGAAGTCTTGTTTAGTATGTTTAGGTCTTTCTGCTAGGATGTTTCGGCCCTTTCAGTTTGGGTGGCATACACTCATACTGTTACCATGCCAGCATGCTCTCTCTTCAATTACGGCTACTTTGGTAAATAAAATTCGCGGAACCGGTTGTGTTTACATCTACCAAAACTTACGCCAAATTTTTTTGCGATGTACAATTTGTTTACGTAATTTGTGTTTTGAATATCGTCGCTGCGCTAGCAAAATGGCCACTACCTCATGATTTTTGCTACTTCTGAGATCCTTTGTCCAAATACTAATAGTGGTAAAACTTGCCATGTATGTTTCTTTTGTTACTGCCAATGCGTTTTTGTTTTCATTATACCAAAAGATAGATATAGTACCTCCAAACAAAATAAAAGGCTTCTTGCATTGTGGCACAGTTCTGAGTTATGCCATTTTACTAGGGTAGTGACGATACAAAGAATTTTTATAAGAACAAAATTCTGGACCTGGACCTAAAATTCTGTTTGCTTTTTTTCAGGCTGGCTATGTGTGTGGTAGATAAATATATATATATGTAGTCTAGCACTGATATGTGTACTGTGTATCACAGTATTAGAGCTGTATTAACAGTCATTACAAACAGTTTCAACTGGCCTGTTATCTCTTGCATTGCACTTGAGACTTTTGGAGTCCTTTATTTTTTTTCTGGATTCAGTTTTCAATTTTTTTATGTTGATGATCAAATGGTTCAGTTTATCTTTTAAATATTATTTGTTTGTCATATTTATCATGAGCTTGCTTCTGCTTTTTTTTTTTGCAGGTACACTCCCAAGGACTCTAGTTTAGAGCAGCAAGTTTCAGTTAGTAAACCCATTGTCACTATTGCTGGAAATGGAGGAGACTATGCGCGGTCAAGAACTATCTCGGAAGAGACAGGCAAACGTAAGTCACCTCAAAAGCGGCGTCCTTCCAACTATGAGCCAAGTCTTAATCACAACCAAAGTCTTACTGCTCCTTCTGACAACAAAAAGACACATAGGAGATCAGAATGTAAAGGCTATAAATGTTTTGCTCCTCGGAAAGAATCAGAAATAAATCTAGAGGCTGGAGTTTCTGGTGACTATAGTGCCAGTGGTGCTGTGGGTGGCTACAATGAAACACTGACTCCTGATCAAGGCAGCTCTGCAGGATGTTGCAATGGAAACGGTGAGGGAGCTGTACGAAAAAAGTCCCGTCAAAAGGAAAATTTACGAGCAGAGAGTGAGGATTCACGCTCTGTTAAAAAGCTGACCGGGAATAAGACAGACTTTGATACTCCTGGGGAGCATTCTAATTTTGATAAATCCCAGGCAGCACAAGATACTGAAAGTCATCTTTTTGCAAGTGAATGTCAGCCTCAACGTGCAAACTTGATGTCTCCTGAGATCCAATCTCTTCTGCGCAAAAAAATTGCTCAACTCTCGAAAGAAAAGGAAAGATCTAAAAAGCTAAACCCTGGCAAAGGAACAGTGGCTTCTTGTGCAAATTTAGCTAGTTCCTTTGCAGAAACAAAAAAAAGACTGGCTTCTCAGCCGCCTTCAACTACGATTACAAATGAAGAAATTGCTGATGATGTTGTACATCCGAAAAGGAGGCGAAAGCGTAAGAAAAAAGGTAAAAGTGAAGCAACAGAAACTGTGGAACCTGCTGGACAGCCCCAGGCTCCTCCAAACTATTGCCTTAATTTACCCATAGATCAACAGCCTCAAAATACTCGATTAGTATTTGAGGTTTCTTCCGAAGAAGAGGTTGAAAATGTATCAAATGAAAATGCATCTCTCATTGACTTGTCAGATTATGCACCCACCATCCAGTACTTTAATAATTTGGAGTCTCATGGAAAAGAAAATTGTAAAAACAGTGTACCAGCTAGTGAGAAAGATAATGAAAGCTTCCTGGATGTTGCCCAACCCAATGACAAAGGGGCTACATCAGAGTTAAATGCTGGTACCAAAAATATTGAATCTGTTTCAACTTTTATGGCTGCTGCTGCTGCTTGTATCACATCTTCTCCTGACAGCTCCGCAGTAACGCCCCTGTCAAAGTCAAAGAAATCTATCTCAGGGGAATCTCTGAGCAGTGTGCATAGAAGAGCTAATACAATTGCCCAGCGATTCAGTGCCTCTCTTGCGGAGAAATCTCAGAAATTCACCGTTGGGGCAGCAATTGATCCTGCTGGAAAGTTTGAAGAGTTGTTGGGCCGTAGGCGTGTTCGAAGTCGTCAAGGACTCTCGGGCTCTGGGGATGCTTCTGAAAGAAGCTGTGATGAAGACAAGCTAAAAAAGTTACCTGTGGAAGAAATGGAGAAAGAGACTTATGATGCTGCCTCAGTGCTGTTGTCTACTGACTTGCCGAAAAGTGAGAAGGTGAGATGTGAAACTGTTGTTTCTGCAGAGTTCATTGTGTAGAATGTTGTACTTAATTAAGTCTGTTTACTTTCTGTTATGATTTTGGTAAGTGTACAGCCTTTACCGGCATCTGTGTTGTGGTGTTTACTTTGTCATTGCGTGGAGAAACCTGAGTTTGATTTGCATTCCAGTGTTGGGAGCGTTGTTATTGAGTTCGGTCTTTCTGCTTAGACATTTTTGACTGTTTTGAGTCATTATTAAGACCATGAGATTATTCAGAGTCGTTATCAAGATACTCAAAGAATAAAAATTGCGTTTGGCAAAGCTTGACATGCTGTGAAACTCAAAATATTTACATCAAACTTCTCAAAACTAGGTACTGAGCAGATAAAACTTTGTAATTCTAAGGAACTGATTTGTGGCAAGACCCACCTCGCAAATCTAGTCTTCGCGTCCAGCTGTCTCAAGGAGAGGGGTGGGGGGAATAGAGGTTGGTTAAACCTAGTTTTGAACATTGAAAACCTCTCCTGTGCACAGTATAATACTTAAAATGACAAGATCATCGAATCGATTATGATTCACACACACACACACACACACACACACACACACACACACACACACACACACTCACATACACACACATACACACACACACTCACTCACTCACACTAAAACACACACACATACACATGATACATACATTTCTCTCCCTCCTTGAGAGAGAGAGATAAAGTATCATAGAGAGAGTGGAGAGATTGTTTTTGATCTTCTGGTCTCCTCGATGAGTATAGTAGTGGCATAGTTAGGAACATAATTCACATCTAAAGGAGGAAGGTAACGAGTTTGATTATATTTGTTGATTTCTTTTTGGTTTTAAGCTTTGATCGATTTGACTTCAAACCCTGCTTACCCACTCCCTTTATCATATCGTTGAAAATTGTGCTGGAGAATGAAAAAAACCAGTTTCATTCTTTTAAAAACTACCTTCATTAGTATTTCTGTACTTGCATTTTTCAACATTTAGAATTTAAATTTTGACAAAATATCTTTATAAGCACATGAGACTGATACCACAGATTAGGAAATTGCAAGTGAAAGATGATTTTCAATATTTTTAGCTTAGTGCATTTTAATAGTTGGCGGACGATATGTCAAGTGTCAAATGTAGTTGTCAGTGCTTGAATCTTGTTGTTTTTGTGTGTAGGTTTCACAGCAAGTGGAGAATGATTCAAAGAACCACCGTGATACCAGAAAACTTCTTGACAGAAGTGGACACTTGTCTGGTGACAGAAGAATTGAAGTGACGCCAGTGGGTATTGAGTGTGAGAAGATTCCAGTGCTGGAAGGTCCACCGCAGTTAGGGGATATCGTTGCTTTTAAGGTAGTTACGCTTTAGAACATCTGATTTTTAACGCCTAATATGTTACTAATTAGTAAGTTATGTAAGTCAAGCATGTATTCTTTCAATTTGTTCTTTTGTACATTTCTCTGATGCTACTGCCCTTTTGTTTCTTTTGTTTGACCCAGTGGGTCGGGGGGATATAAATAGACCCACTGCTTCGTCTGCAGAAGGTGCAACCCCCTCAAAGGCGAAGTGTCGCACACAGACCCCAAGCCTCTGGGATCCGTGTGCGACACTCACTTTGGTGTATCTTCCTCTTCTCCTTCCTTCTTTCTTTCTTTTTCTATCTTTCCTACCACCGCTGACCTCATGTGCAGCAAAACGAGAGGTCACCCATCCCACAGAGTGGGCGCCTCGTTGAGAGTGAGTTGCGACCCGTGCGGAGGGAAACCGGGTACCTGGTGGTTGAGGTGAGATCTGTCCAGGGACTGTACCTTGCCAACACACCTCTTTGGCCCTGGTTTTCCTCTTAGACGGGAGGGTGGCACGGCCCATGCCACTCAATCGGTTGAGAGCTGAAACCCCATCAAGCCCTGGGTCAATCTTGACTTGAGGGTCTTGTACTTTCTCGTTGAGAGTATAGCTCCAGGGTAGCCCTGGCACAGCTCTGGTCATCCGAGCAATGTGTCCCTTTGTTGGGCTCCGTGGCGGGCGGGGAGCCCCGGAGTCTAATCAAATAAAAAGCTCTCATGGATTCTAAAAACCCTAAAGACCCTTCCCCAGCTCCCAACGTGAAAAAGTCTCGGCTCGCGGAAGCGGGTGCGGCCGCCGAGCCGAGCAAAAGTTTAAAAAATGGTAAAAGGACCTTAACCGATGCCTCCTTCCTCCCTCCTCCCAAGGAGCTTCTGAGGCAACCGTACGTGGCCATCTCCAGTTCAAAAGACGCACAGAGAAGAATTACCGATCTCAACCTGTTAAGACAGGAGATGCACTACGGAAAGTTCTGTGATACATTCCCACATGTGTACAGAAACTTTCCTGTGGTGCACTTCTTGTCAAGTGCGCAACCGAGAACGAAGTGACCAAACTCCTGGATACCACGACCTTCGGCAGTATTCCATGTAAGTCCGAGCACTACCAGAAATTTAACCGCTCGAAGGGCGTGGTCCGCAGCCATGAGCTGATAGGCTGCTCCATGGAGGAGATTGTGGAGCACTGTGAGGGAGTGGTCGAAGCCCGCCGGATTACTCTTCGACGGGGGGAGACTACTATTGAGACGAACACGGTTGTCGTCACATTTGAATCGTGTCGCCCTCCAGCCACGGTTCGGGCATCTTACTTGGTACTCGACGTACGACCCGATGTGCCGAACCCTCTGCGCTGTTTCAAGTGTCAGAAGTTCGGCCATAGCCAGTCACGCAGCCGTGTGTCCTCGTTGTGGCAAGACCGGGCATCCTAAGAAGGAATGCAAGGCTAGTCCTTGTTGCCCCAATTGCCACGGCCAGCACACAGCTTTCAGCAAGGAGTGCCCGACTTGGCTCCAAGAACGCGCCATCCAAGAATACAAGGCGCGAAATGGCTGCTCCTTCCAGGAGGCCCGTAAGGTTGTCTACCCGCCAGTCATAACCCCAGTCATTGGCCGGTCATCATATTCAAAGGCAGCCCAGGTAGTCACGAGGTCGGCAAGTAATTCCACTGCCGACCTCCCAAAGCCTGCGGTCAACAGGCAAGTCTCTGTGCCTAAGAACAAAAAGCCCGCTACTATCCCTGTGGTAACCCCCTATGAGGTGCCACTTTCTAACCGCTATGGGGCTTTAGGGGAGGACTGGGAGGACTCTTCCTCCGCCCCCTCTTCTCCCCCTCACCCCTCTTCTATCCCCTTTTCTTCTTCTTCTTCTTCTTCTTCCACCTCACAGCCCATCCCTCTGATGGAGTGTGAAGTGGGCCTTCTCCCCTCCCCCCAGCCCCCTCCCCCCCTTCCCAGCCCCCTCCGTCTGCTCAACTTCCCCCTACCCCTCCAGCAGACAAACCCCTGCCTATGGAGGAAGACAGCTCCGACCCCCCTCCCCAGCCTGACCCCGGGAAGGGCGGAATCTGTCACTCCTCCAAATCCCCCACTAGACCGCCGTCCAATCCAGGACGGCAACTTAGAAAACACTGTACCTCCCCCGCAAGGAGGAGTCAGAGTGTTTCTTCGAAGCCGGGGCCTTTGAGCTCCATAATAAAAACTAAAAAGTCATAATGGCGGTCCTGCAATGGAGTGCCTGCGGAATCTGACCTTCCATTGCAGAATTGCAACACTTACAGGCCACACTGTGCCCACGTGTGGCCTGTATACAAGAAACAAAATTCGCCCCGGCTTCAACCATAGACTTAAGAGGATTTACTGCGTATCATCACATTCACACTGAGAACCAGATTGCTTCCGGTGGTACCACCATCTACACCGACAACAACACATTCCATAGACAAGTACATCTTAAGACGACCTTCCAGGCTATTGCCGTACGGGTCACCCTGCACAGACCAATCACGATCTGCTCAATTTATATCCCACCAAATTACCCTCTCAAATTAACCCAACTAAATGACTTAAAGGCTCAGCTTCCAAAACCTTTTATTTTGCTAGGTGATTTCAATGCCCACAGCCCCCTTTGGGGAGACAAACCTACAGACCAGAAAGGAAAAATAATATAACATTTTTTATTTCAAAATAACATCTGTCTCTTAAATGATAGGTCCCCAACTTACAGAAACAGAGCCACCTATGGCACTTCATCTCTTGACCTCACCTTTTGTACCCCTGACCTAGTCCCAGATCTTGAGGGGTCTGTGCTGGAGACCGTACGGACCATTTCCCAATTCTTCTAAAAAACAATAGCCTCCAACACGACCCGATCCCAAACGCTTCAACTTAAAAAAAGCAGACTGGAACGGGTTTGCCAATCAATGTTCCCAGATTCTGAACCCCACTTTCGACCTCAACTACAATAAATTCCACGAAAAGCTTTTAGAAATATGCCAAAAACACATACCAAAAACAAAAACAAAACCCCAGAGGAACAATATCTGGTTCTCTTGGGAATGTGAGGATGCAGTAAAGAAAAAGAAGGCAGCGTATCGAAAAAAACGTCAACAACACCACCACAGAAAACAAGATAAACAATTTAAAGGCTCGAGCTGTGGCACGTAGATGCCTCAGGGAGAGTAAAAGACAATCATTCAAAAAATACATCTAAAAAATCAACAGCCAGACACCACTCAATCAAGTTTTCAAAATTGCTAAAAAATTCTTGGGTAGAAGCACAGACACCATTTGGCACGTCCAGAGGCCGGATGGAACCACAGCTGAAACACAAGTAGACATCGCAAACACAATTGCTACATCTCTCGCCAAAAACTCATCCCAAGCAAACTACAACACCACTTTTCAAAACATCAAAACTAACACTAACAGAGAAAAACAACACCTAAACTTCCTCTCAAACAACACTGAAACCTACAATGCAGACTTCACAATAGACGAACTAATATTGTGCATCTCGGACCTGGGCAATACAGCCCCGAGACCGGATGACATCCACAACCAGATCATTAGACACTTACCCTCAGAAACACTCACACTCCTACTAAACATATACAACAACATGTGGCGGTCGCACTCCTTTCCGGAGTCTTGGCGTCTCGCCACTGTCATTCCAATACCCAAGCCAAACAAGGACCACACACACCCATCCAATTACAGACCAATAGCACTAATGAGCTGTCTCTGCAAACTCATTGAAAAAATGATCCTCAGGCGACTCATGTGGTTTCTGGAAACGACGGGCTCGCTGAGCGGTCTCCAGTGCGGATTCAGGAAAACTCGATCCACTCTTGATCACCTGGTCCGCCTGGAGACCTTTATAGGCGAGACGTTTGCTGAAGGAGGCCACATGGTGGCCATCTTTTTCGACCTAGAAAAAGCCTTCAACACAACCTGGAAGTACGGCATTCTTCGAGACCTGCACGCACTCGGCATACGCGGTCACCTCCCTGCCTTCATTGGCAACTTCCTGAAGAACCGTTCCTTCCATGTTCGTGTCGGGTCCTCCCTTTCAGACCCCCACCAACAGGAGGGAGTCCCCCAGGGGAGCATCCTTTCTCCTCTCCTATTCGAAATTAAAATAAATTCCATAGTAAAACCCCTCCAAAACAGCATAGACAGCTCGTTATACGTTGACGACTTTTTGATATGCTGCTGTTCGAAAAATCCTCTTTGAAGATCTAAGGAAAGACAAACTCGAAAAGTGGGCAAACAGTAATGCTGCAGCCGGATTTGACACTATACGGGGAAAGGATTCCCGTCCAGGACCAAGCTCGTTTCCTCTGCGTCATTTTCGACTAAAAACTCACATTCATACCACACATCAAAGACCTTCGTGTGAGGTGCCAGAAAGCGCTAAACGCTTTGAAAATTCTATCGCATCTGGAGTGGGACGGGGACTCAAAACACCTTCTCCACTTGTACATCTCCCTTGTCCGGTCCAGGCTTGACTACGGCTGTCAAGTCTGTGGATCGGCAAAACCACACATCTTAAAAATGCTAGACCCAGTACGAAACCAAGGACTCCGCCTCGCTGTGGGGGCTTTCCGCACTTCTCCGGTGGAGAGCCTCCAGGCCGAGGCCAACATACCACCACTCTCACTCAGACGCACACAACTCTCACTACAATACGCAATTAAACAGAGCTCAACACCGGAAAATCCAGCGCACAACTGCTTTTTTAAAACAAACCCAGAAACCATAAACAGATTCCAAAACAACGAAAAACTCATCAAACCCTTCGGCCTCAGAATCCTTGAGGACCTCAAAAACTTACACTTTTCCAAACAAGACATCCAACAATTTCTTTTCCCCGACCTCCCTCCGTGGCACCTCACCAAGGCAAAAGCTGACCACACACAACAAAGAAAGCACAAACACCAAAACTTTTAAAGCAGATTAAAGCAGAATACAAAAAACTAATAGATGAATACCCCGGTGCGGAGCTCATCTTCACGGATGGCTCCAAAAAAGACCAGCCCTATCTCCCAACAGTACACACCAGAGGAGACTCCATCCTGAAGCCTCCATTTTCTCTGCGGAGGCCACTGCCATTGACATGGCACTGGACTCCGTAGAAAATTCTCCAAACAAATCTTTCCTAATCCTTTCTGACTCTCTGTCTTGCATCACCTCACTCACAAACTACAACTCTTACACCCAAAAATAGGCTACAACAGAAAATTCACACACTATCAGAGACGGAAAAAACATCATGTTCGCATGGATACCTAGCCATGTGGGCATCTGAGGAAACGAGCAGGTAGACGACCTGGCGAAGAAAGCTTCATCCCTTCTGCTGGGATCAATGACAAACACTTTCCCACAGACTGACTTTAAAAATAAAGTCAAAAAGTACACCTCCAGTCTGTGGGAGAGCCACTGGGAAAAACAAAAAAACAATAAACCCAAACTGAAACAGCGAAATCCTTCAGACCTCTCCAGAAGAGACGAAGTCATTTTTACTCGATTGCGCATCGGACACACGGCCCTGACCCACAAATACCTCCTACAGGGAGATGAGAAGCCGTTCTGTGTCGGATGCGACACAGATTTTACCGTTAGACACATCTTAAACGAATGTCTAGACTTTGGAGAGATCCGAAGGAAATATTATAAATGCAAGAAATTGCAAGACATTTTTTCCGTCTGTGGTCCCAGCAGAATTTTTAATTTTATGAAGGCCATTGGCCTTTATGGCAAATTGTAAAGTGAAACAATATAGTTTAAAATTTTTTAAAATTGTTATTTATAAGAGTTGTTTTAAATCGCAAATATATTTACACTGAAATTTAGTATTTTAGCATTTTAAAGTCTAATTGTCGACCAACCGTGCAGTGAACTGTTGCGAATGCTACCAACTTGTGTTTCGCGCGCTCATATAATAATAATAATAAATAGCATTTGTATAGCGCATATCCCCGCTCAACAGCAGGCTCTATGCGCTTTACACTATATTAAACTCATATGACCTTATGCAGTTGCGAGCGCCGTAAAACCCTGTACTACTACTACTACTACTTTTGTTTCTGTTTGTTTCTCTTGCCGTTTCCATGGAACAAGATAACCATTATATTTTATTGGACCTGTTGACATGTTGGGCTCTTTTTTTAGACTTTGAATGGGTGGTTGGCAGGTACTCAGGTGTGATTTGCTCCTTCTTTCCTATTAAATATGTTTTATCTCTATTATCCTTATCTCTCCTCCTTCTTTTCTTTGTATATTACACTCTAGTGATACCAAATCTTCTGCACTTTATATAAACCAGTTGCAAGTGCAGTAAAACTCTTACTAAAACAAAACAAAAAACATTGAATTTTGAGTAAAAATTGTACGATTATGTACAAAACCCTACACTATTTTACAAACTAACTAGTTGATTCTTCTTCTAAGTTTGATCAGCAACCTCAGTGATAGTCTTTTCGATTATTTATGTTCTTCTGTCAAATTACCGGTGCATGAAAGGGTTGTTATACATTGAATGGGCCAGTATGCACAAAATGTGTCATGGTGCAAGCTGTATAATTTTTTTTATGTGACATGACGCGGTGAATCAGGCCCTCGTCAGTTTTTGGGCATATATGAATTTATTGGTATAATCTTATAGCCTGTTCATTTGTCTTGTTTTTCCGTTGAAAAAAAAAATACTCGTCTATCCTAAATAGAAATGGATGCAATTAAAGGAAGTGGGGGTTGCAAGGTTTCAGAGCCAAAGTTAGTGAGAAAATGGCTGCCAAAGTTACGTGACTTCCAAAGCTTGAGAGTCCTTGGAAACGGCAAAATAACATTTTGCATGTATTTATTCAACATTTTTCAGTAAAATCCACACAGAGATGTGTTTTTCAAAGGCCAAAAATTTGATGAAAATTGCCAAAAGAGCAGGAGGGAGAATGCTGGTTTCTTTGATTTCATTATTTTGACAAGAGCCTGATTTCATCATGCTGCCTCACAAATATTTTTTTTCTTCTTTTTAAAAAGTTTTATTGTGAAGTGCCTAGAGTCACAAGGGAGTAGGTGCTACAGAAGTGGTCTTTATTATTATTATTATTATTCTTAAACATTTTTAAAAATCATTTTTATTATTATTGTTATAATAAAAATCTCTGTAGGAAGTTGTTTTTGTTCTTTGTGACTCTTTTGCCTACAGACTCCATGTGTACATGAGTGGGCATAGAATCTAGCTGATTTCATGCTTTCATGTGCTACTATAAATGCAGAAACAAAATTGAACCAGAGATAAGACTTCTTGAAGAGTAAGATGACAGTATGTAAATGTCTTACACATTTAAGATTTAATTGTGATCATAGCATTCATGTCTTATGTGGTGTATATTTGACAGATGGGAGTTTAGTTGGGCATAGATAACTAAAACATGTTGGGGATTGGCAAATGTGTTCGACACAGTCACAATTTGGGTATATATGGATATAACGGAAAAATTAAGATATCAGTCGGGGAATATCAAATTGTATGAGCCATCCGTGATTTCGAGTTTTCTGTGCTCATGTTATCTGTGCCCGACTATTTATTTTGTTTAGATCTAGTTGGTTTATAATTTACTCTTTGTTTGTCCTGAATAGGTCATGGAACTTGGTGAAGATTACACACCTAGTCTGTCCAGCTTCAAGGTAAGCATTGTTTTAAAGCCACATGCAGTAGGTGGGAAAATCACAGCCAAACAGCATGATGTATCTCTGTTCATTTCATATGATTTGTAGGTTAATGCACCACTCAATAAACCTGATGTTGTTTACATTTTTTTTTCCCCGTTTAAAATTACTTTGTGGGTGGTTGGCGGGTGCTCTGGTGTGGTTTGCGTCTTCTTTCCTATCAATCAAACATCTGTCGTCCTTATCTCCCTTTCTTCTTTTTTATGTTTGTTACTCTTTTGTAACACCTCTAATCTCCTGGCGCTCATATGACCTTATGCAGTTGTGAGCGCCATAAAACACTTACTAAAACTAAAAACTAAAACTAAAATTGCTTTATTGTGATAACTGGGAAAAAACTTATCTGTCCAAAAGCTGAAAGCCAAATACTGAATTGACTGAATAAAGTTGTTTTCTAAGCCTCATAGAAAGTCAATAAAATAAAAAAGTTCGTCAAAAAAAGTAAATTTCAGCTCTGAGACACCTAAGACATAGTCGAATCAAGGCTATAGTACCTGTTCTCCTTTATGTGATACCTTAGATAAGTAGCTTGCAGCCTGATGAATTGTAAGTGCCGTGCTCTGAAAGGAGTTGCTGAGTTAGGAAATATTTTTGAAGAGCTGTTGTAAAGTTGGCCTAAAGGAAAAGGCTTTCTCACGGTATTAGTATAAGATGAAAATAAAATACGGCATTTAGGCACTTCGCTTTAGCTCCTTGTCTCTGGCAAGCCGCTCCCAGTAGTTCATGGTCAGAACCGCTATGCCGGTGAGTCGCTGGCAACGGCTTGAGCACATTTCTTCACTATGACTTCAACATCAAATGTGTCTTCCACGAGCAATGTCAGTTGTAAGACGCAGTGTTCTATTATCAGCTATGAGGCTCCAAAGGCAAAAAAAGTGACTTTCCATGAAATTTTTGTTTTTTTTAATCTATTGAAAGTTTAATATATTCTGCTTCATTTACGATAAAAATAAACAACTATAATTGAGTATAAATATTTTATTTTGATTTATTTTGGGGGTGTGTGTGGTTTGTTGTGATCTTGGGTGACGAGACGCGATAAAGGAATTTGGACCTTGCTCATGTGTAACTGTGAGGTTATTTATAGAACCATTACCTCATGGCCACTTTTGTTTCAACGTTCTTCATTCGCAACTATTTTTAGATTTTAACCCCTTTCGAACATGAATGGTCTGAAATATAAACAAACGGTTGTCACTATGCACGACTGAGGGCTCTGATTGGTTAAACGGGGTAAGAACGGTAACTTCCAGCTCACGTCAAGCTTGTTTACGTAAACAGGTGACTGTTTGGGCGTGCCCTCCTTGCTGTGATCGTCTGTTGATCTTTCAGTTTTACTCTTGGTTTGTCTTTAAAGGTTCGTTTTTACTGTGTTTTAGTGCTTTTAAAAGAGATTAATTAACCTTTTTCTAGATCTCTTAAAGCGGACTCCTTACCAAGAGGCCACTGAGGCGGTCTATGTGCATGTGTGTGTATGTGTGTTGATGTGTTTTTGTATGTGTGTGTGAACGTGTATCTGTGTGGGTGTGTGCGCATGTGTGTGTGCGTGCTCTCATGTGTTTATGGTGCTATTGCAAACGTATAATTAGTTAGCGTAAACAAGGCACGTAAGCCGACTTGCAGCCTTCGGAGCGCATGGTTTCGGTGAAATGGGGGTAGGCCTAATTCAGATGGCTGTTTCTTTGCTCCTTTGCTATAAAACACCAAATGCTGTGCACTTTGAAAAAGTTCAGATTTTCTTCGTTACCATAGTGAAAGTTATTTGTATCCGAGTATTT
>NW_004797431.1:558916-585489 GCF_000002075.1 Aplysia californica | reverse complement strand
TGAGAGAGAGAGATAAAGTATCATAAACAGAGTGGAGAGATTGTTTTTGATCTTCTGGTCTCCTCGATGAGTATAGTAGTGGCATAGTTAGGAATATAATTCACATCAAAAGGAGGAAGGTAACGAGTTTGATTATATTTGTTGATATCTTTTTGGTTTTAAGCTTTGATCGATTTGACTTCAAACCCTGCTTACCCACTCCCTCTATCATATCGTTGAAAATTGTGCAGGAGAATGAAAAAAACCAGTTTCATTCTTTTAAAAACTGTACCTTCATTAGTATTTCTGTACTTGCATTTTTCAACATTTAGAATTTAAATTTTGACAAAATATCTTTATGAGCACATGCGACTGATACCACAGATTAGGAAATTGCAAGTGAAAGATGATTTTTCAATATTTTTAGCTTAGTACATTTTAATAGTTGGCGGACGATATGTCATGTGTCAAATGTAGTTGTCAGTGCTTGAATCTTGTTGTTTTTGTGTGTAGGTTTCACAGCAAGTGGAGAATGATTCAAAGAACCACCATGATACCAGAAAACTTCTTGACAGAAGTGGACACTTGTCTGGTGACAGAAGAATTGAAGTGACGCCAGTGGGTATTGAGTGTGAGAAGATTCCAGTGCTGGAAGGTCCACCGCAGTTAGGGGATATCGTTGCTTTTAAGGTAGTTACGCTTTAGAACATCTGATTTTTAACGCCTAATATGTTACTAATTAGTAAGTTATGTAAGTCAAGCATGTATTCTTTCAATTAGTTCTTTTGTACATTTCTCTGATGCTACTGCCCTTTTGTTTCTTTTGTTTGACCCAGTGGGTCGGGGGGATATAAATAGACCCACTGCTTCGTCTGCAGAAGGTGCAACCCCCTCAAAGGCGAAGTGTCGCACAAGGACCCCAACCCTCTGGGATCCGTGTTCGACACTTACTTTGGTGTATCTTCCTCTTCTCCTTCCTTCTTTCTTTCTTTTTCTATCTTTCCTACCACCGCTGACCTCATGTGCAGCAAAACGAGAGGTCACCCATCCCACAGAGTGGGCGCCTCGTTGAGAGTGAGTTGCGACCCGTGCGGAGGGAAACCGGGTACCTGGTGGTTGAGGTGAGATCTGTCCAGGGACTGTACCTTGCCAACACACCTCTTTGGCCCTGGTTTTCCTCTTAGACGGGAGGGTGGCACGGCCCATGCCACTCAATCGGTTGAGAGCTGAAACCCCATCAAGCCCTGGGTCAATCTTGACTTGAGGGTCTTGTACTTTCTCGTTGAGAGTATAGCTCCAGGGTAGCCCTGGCACAGCTCTGGTCATCCGAGCAATGTGTCCCCTTGTTGGGCTCCGTGGCGGGCGGGGAGCCCCGGAGTCTAATCAAATAAAAAGCTCTCATGGATTCTAAAAACCCTAAAGACCCTTCCCCAGCTCCCAACGTGAAAAAGTCTCGGCTCGCGGAAGCGGGTGCGGCCGCCGAGCCGAGCAAAAGTTTAAAAAATGGTAAAAGGACCTTAACCGATGCCTCCTTCCTCCCTCCTCCCAAGGAGCTTCTGAGGCAACCGTACGTGGCCATCTCCAGTTCAAAAGACGCACAGAGAAGAATTACCGATCTCAACCTGTTAAGACAGGAGATGCACTACGGAAAGTTCTGTGATACATTCCCACATGTGTACAGAAACTTTCCTGTGGTGCACTCCTTGTCAAGTGCGCAACCGAGAACGAAGTGACCAAACTCCTGGATACCACGACCTTCGGCAGTATTCCATGTAAGTCCGAGCACTACCAGAAATTTAACCGCTCGAAGGGCGTGGTCCGCAGCCATGAGCTGATAGGCTGCTCCATGGAGGAGATTGTGGAGCACTGTGAGGGAGTGGTCGAAGCCCGCCGGATTACTCTTCGGCGGGGGGAGACTACTATTGAGACGAACACGGTTGTCGTCACATTTGAATCGTGTCGCCCTCCAGCCACGGTTCGGGCATCTTACTTGGTACTCGACGTACGACCCTATGTGCCGAACCCTCTGCGCTGTTTCAAGTGTCAGAAGTTCGGCCATAGCCAGTCACGCAGCCGTGTGTCTTCGTTGTGGCAAGACCGGGCATTCTGAGAAGGAATGCAAGGCTAGTCCTTGTTGCCCCAATTGCCACGGCCAGCACACAGCTTTCAGCAAGGAGTGCCCGACTTGGCTCCAAGAACGCGCCATCCAGGAATACAAGGCGCGAAATGGCTGCTCCTTCCAGGAGGCCCGTAAGGTTGTCTGCCCGCCAATCACAACCCCAGTCATTGGCCGGTCATCATATTCAAAGGCAGCCCAGATGGTCACGAGGTCGGCAAGTAATTCTACTGCCGACCTCCCAAAGCCCGCGGTCAACAGGCAAGTCTCTGTGCCTAAGAACAAAAAGCCCGCTTCTATCCCTGTGGCAACCCCCTTTGAGGTGCCACTCTCTAACCGCTATGGGGTTCTAAGGGAGGACGGGGAGGACTCTTCCTCCGCCCCCTCTTCTTCTCCTCACCCCTCTTCTATCCCCTTTTCTTCTTCTTCTCCTTCTTCTTCCACCTCACAGCCCATCCCTCTGATGGAGTGTGAAGTGGGCCTTCTCCCCTCCCCCCAGCCCCCTCCCCCCCTTCCCAGCCCCCTCCGTCTGCTCAACCTCCCCCTACCCCTCCAGCAGACAAACCCCTGCCTATGGAGGAAGACAGCTCCGACCCCCCTCCCCGGCCTGACCCCGGGAAGGGCGGAGTCTGTCACTCCTCCAAATCCCCCACTAGACCGCCGTCCAATCCAGGACGGCAACCTAGAAAACACTCTACCTCCCCCGCTAGGAAGAGTCAGAGTGTTTCTTCGAAGCCGGGGCCTTTGAGCTCCAAAATAAAAACTAAAAAGTCATAATGGCGGTCCTGCAATGGAATGCCGGCGGAATCCGACCTTCCATTGCAGAATTGCAACACTTACAGGCCACACTGTGCCCACGTGTGGCCTGTATACAAGAAACAAAATTCGCCCCGGCTTCAACCATAGACTTAAGAGGATTTACTGCGTATCATCACATTCACACAGAGAACCAGATTGCTTCCGGTGGTACCACCATCTACACCGACAACAACACATTCCATAGACAAGTACATCTTAAGACGACCTTCCAGGCTATTGCCGTACGGGTCACCCTGCACAGACCAATCACGATCTGCTCAATTTATATCCCACCAAATTACCCTCTCAAATTAACCCAACTAAATGACTTAAAGGCTCAGCTTCCAAAACCTTTTATTTTGCTAGGTGATTTCAATGCCCACAGCCCCCTTTGGGGAGACAAACCTACAGACCAGAAAGGAAAAATAATATAACATTTTTTATTTCAAAATAACATCTGTCTCTTAAATGATAGGTCCCCAACTTACAGAAACAGAGCCACCTATGGCACTTCATCTCTTGACCTCACCTTTTGTACCCCTGACCTAGTCCCAGATCTTGAGGGGTCTGTGCTGGAGACCGTACGGACCATTTCCCAATTCTTCTAAAAAACAATAGCCTCCAAAACGACCCGGTCCCAAACGCTTCAACTTAAAAAAAAGCAGACTGGAACGGGTTTGCCAATCAATGTTCCCAGATTCTGAACCCCACTTTCGACCTCAACTACAATAAATTCCACGAAAAGCTTTTAGAAATATGCCAAAAACACATACCAAAAACAAAAACAAAACCCCAGAGGAACAATATCTGGTTCTCTTGGGAATGTGAGGATGCAGTAAAGAAAAAGAAGGCAGCGTATCGAAAAAAACGTCAACAACACCACCACAGAAAACAAGATAAACAATTTAAAGGCTCGAGCTGTGGCACGTAGATGCCTCAGGGAGAGTAAAAGACAATCATTCAAAAAATACATCTAAAAAATCAACAGCCAGACACCACTCAATCAAGTTTTCAAAATTGCTAAAAAATTCTTGGGTAGAAGCACAGACACCATTTGGCACGTCCAGAGGCCGGATGGAACCACAGCTGAAACACAAGTAGACATCGCAAACACAATTGCTACATCTCTCGCCAAAAACTCATCCCAAGCAAACTACAACACCACTTTTCAAAACATCAAAACTAACACTAACAGAGAAAAACAACACCTAAACTTCCTCTCAAACAACACTGAAACCTACAATGCAGACTTCACAATAGACGAACTAATATTGTGCATCTCGGACCTGGGCAATACAGCCCCGAGACCGGATGACATCCACAACCAGATCATTAGACACTTACCCTCAGAAACACTCACACTCCTACTAAACATATACAACAACATGTGGCGGTCGCACTCCTTTCCGGAGTCTTGGCGTCTCGCCACTGTCATTCCAATACCCAAGCCAAACAAGGACCACACACACCCATCCAATTACAGACCAATAGCACTAATGAGCTGTCTCTGCAAACTCATTGAAAAAATGATCCTCAGGCGACTCATGTGGTTTCTGGAAACGACGGGCTCGCTGAGCGGTCTCCAGTGCGGATTCAGGAAAACTCGATCCACTCTTGATCACCTGGTCCGCCTGGAGACCTTTATAGGCGAGACGTTTGCTGAAGGAGGCCACATGGTGGCCATCTTTTTCGACCTAGAAAAAGCCTTCAACACAACCTGGAAGTACGGCATTCTTCGAGACCTGCACGCACTCGGCATACGCGGTCACCTCCCTGCCTTCATTGGCAACTTCCTGAAGAACCGTTCCTTCCATGTTCGTGTCGGGTCCTCCCTTTCAGACCCCCACCAACAGGAGGGAGTCCCCCAGGGGAGCATCCTTTCTCCTCTCCTATTCGAAATTAAAATAAATTCCATAGTAAAACCCCTCCAAAACAGCATAGACAGCTCGTTATACGTTGACGACTTTTTGATATGCTGCTGTTCGAAAAATCCTCTTTGAAGATCTAAGGAAAGACAAACTCGAAAAGTGGGCAAACAGTAATGCTGCAGCCGGATTTGACACTATACGGGGAAAGGATTCCCGTCCAGGACCAAGCTCGTTTCCTCTGCGTCATTTTCGACTAAAAACTCACATTCATACCACACATCAAAGACCTTCGTGTGAGGTGCCAGAAAGCGCTAAACGCTTTGAAAATTCTATCGCATCTGGAGTGGGACGGGGACTCAAAACACCTTCTCCACTTGTACATCTCCCTTGTCCGGTCCAGGCTTGACTACGGCTGTCAAGTCTATGGATCGGCAAAACCACACATCTTAAAAATGCTAGACCCAGTACGAAACCAAGGACTCCGCCTCGCTGTGGGGGCTTTCCGCACTTCTCCGGTGGAGAGCCTCCAGGCCGAGGCCAACATACCACCACTCTCACTCAGACGCACACAACTCTCACTACAATACGCAATTAAACAGAGCTCAACACCGGAAAATCCAGCGCACAACTGCTTTTTTAAAACAAACCCTGAAACCATAAACAGATTCCAAAACAACGAAAAACTCATCAAACCCTTCGGCCTCAGAATCCTTGAGGACCTCAAAAACTTACACTTTTCCAAACAAGACATCCAACAATTTCTTTTCCCCGACCTCCCTCCGTGGCACCTCACCAAGGCAAAAGAAGGCAAAAGCTGACCACACACAACAAAGAAAGCACAAACACCAAAACTTTTAAAGCAGATTAAAGCAGAATACAAAAAACTAATAGATGAATACCCCGGTGCGGAGCTCATCTTCACAGATGGCTCCAAAAAAGACCAGCCCTATCTCCCAACAGTACACACCAGAGGAGACTCCATCCTGAAGCCTCCATTTTCTCTGCGGAGGCCACTGCCATTGACATGGCACTGGACTCCGTAGAAAATTCTCCAAACAAATCTTTCCTAATCCTTTCTGACTCTCTGTCTTGCATCACCTCACTCACAAACTACAACTCTTACACCCAAAAATAGGCTACAACAGAAAATTCACACACTATCAGAGACGGAAAAAACATCATGTTCGCATGGATACCTAGCCATGTGGGCATCTGAGGAAACGAGCAGGTAGACGACCTGGCGAAGAAAGCTTCATCCCTTCTGCTGGGATCAATGACAAACACTTTCTCACAGACTGACTTTAAAAATAAAGTCAAAAAGTACACCTCCAGTCTGTGGGAGAGCCACTGGGAAAAACAAAAAAACAATAAACCCAAATTGAAACAGCGAAATCCTTCAGACCTCCCCAGAAGAGACGAAGTCATTTTTACTTGATTGCGCATCGGACACACGGCCCTGACCCACAAATACCTCCTACAGGGAGATGAGAAGCCGTTCTGTGTCGGATGCGACACAGATTTTACCGTTAGACACATCTTAAACGAATGTCTAGACTTTGGAGAGATCCGAAGGAAATATTATAAATGCAAGAAATTGCAAGACATTTTTTCCGTCTGTGGTCCCAGCAGAATTTTTAATTTTATGAAGGCCATTGGCCTTTATGGCAAATTGTAAAGTGAAACAATATAGTTTAAAATTTTTTAAAATTGTTATTTATAAGAGTTGTTTTAAATCGCAAATATATTTACACTGAAATTTAGTATTTTAGCATTTTAAAGTCTAATTGTCGACCAACCGTGCAGTGAACTGTTGCGAATGCTACCAACTTGTGTTTCGCGCGCTCATATAATAATAATAATAAATAGCATTTGTATAGCGCATATCCCCGCTCAACAGCAGGCTCTATGCGCTTTACACTATATTAAACTCATATGACCTTATGCAGTTGCGAGCGCCGTAAAACCCTGTACTACTACTACTACTTTTGTTTCTGTTTGTTTCTCTTGCCGTTTCCATGGAACAAGATAACCATTATATTTTATTGGACCTGTTGACATGTTAGGCTCTTTTTTTAGACTTTGAATGGGTGGTTGGCAGGTACTCAGGTGTGATTTGCTCCTTCTTTCCTATTAAATATGTTTTATCTCTATTATCCTTATCTCTCCTCCTTCTTTTCTTTGTATATTACACTCTAGTGATACCAAATCTTCTGCACTTTATATAAACCAGTTGCAAGTGCAGTAAAACTCTTACTAAAACAAAACAAAAAACATTGAATTTTGAGTAAAAATTGTACGATTATGTACAAAACCCTACACTATTTTACAAACTAACTAGTTGATTCTTCTTCTAAGTTTGATCAGCAACCTCAGTGATAGTCTTTTCGATTATTTATGTTCTTCTGTCAAATTACCGGTGCATGAAAGGGTTGTTATACATTGAATGGGCCAGTATGCACAAAATGTGTCATGGTGCAAGCTGTATAATTTTTTTTATGTGACATGACGCGGTGAATCAGGCCCTCGTCAGTTTTTGGGCATATATGAATTTATTGGTATAATCTTATAGCCTGTTCATTTGTCTTGTTTTTCCGTTGAAAAAAAAAATACTCGTCTATCCTAAATAGAAATGGATGCAATTAAAGGAAGTGGGGGTTGCAAGGTTTCAGAGCCAAAGTTAGTGAGAAAATGGCTGCCAAAGTTACGTGACTTCCAAAGCTTGAGAGTCCTTGGAAACGGCAAAATAACATTTTGCATGTATTTATTCAACATTTTTCAGTAAAATCCACACAGAGATGTGTTTTTCAAAGGCCAAAAATTTGATGAAAATTGCCAAAAGAGCAGGAGGGAGAATGCTGGTTTCTTTGATTTCATTATTTTGACAAGAGCCTGATTTCATCATGCTGCCTCACAAATATTTTTTTTCTTCTTTTTAAAAAGTTTTATTGTGAAGTGCCTAGAGTCACAAGGGAGTAGGTGCTACTGAAGTGGTCTTTATTATTATTATTATTATTCTTAAACATTTTTAAAAATCATTTTTATTATTATTGTTATAATAAAAATCTCTGTAGGAAGTTGTTTTTGTTCTTTGTGACTCTTTTGTCTACAGACTCCATGTGTACATGAGTGGGCATAGAATCTAGCTGATTTCATGCTTTCATGTGCTACTATAAATGCAGAAACAAAATTGAACCAGAGATAAGACTTCTTGAAGAGTAAGATGACAGTATGTAAATGTCTTACACATTTAAGATTTAATTGTGATCATAGCATTCATGTCTTATGTGGTGTATATTTGACAGATGGGAGTTTAGTTGGGCATAGATAACTAAAACATGTTGGGGATTGACAAATGTGTTCGACACAGTCACAATTTGGGTATATATGGATATAACGGAAAAATTAAAATATCAGTCGGGGAATATCAAATTGTATGAGCCATCCGTGATTTCGAGTTTTCTGTGCTCATGTTATCTGTGCCCGACTATTTATTTTGTTTAGATCTAGTTGGTTTATAATTTACTCTTTGTTTGTCCTGAATAGGTCATGGAACTTGGTGAAGATTACACACCTAGTCTGTCCAGCTTCAAGGTAAGCATTGTTTTAAAGCCACATGCAGTAGGTGGGAAAATCACAGCCAAACAGCATGATGTATCTCTGTTCATTTCATATGATTTGTAGGTTAATGCACCACTCAATAAACCTGATGTTGTTTACATTTTTTTTCCCCGTTTAAAATTACTTTGTGGGTGGTTGGCGGGTGCTCTGGTGTGGTTTGCGTCTTCTTTCCTATCAATCAAACATCTGTCGTCCTTATCTCCCTTTCTTCTTTTTTATGTTTGTTACTCTTTTGTAACACCTCTAATCTCCTGGCGCTCATATGACCTTATGCAGTTGTGAGCGCCATAAAACACTTACTAAAACTAAAAACTAAAACTAAAATTGCTTTATTGTGATAACTGGGAAAAAACTTATCTGTCCAAAAGCTGAAAGCCAAATACTGAATTGACTGAATAAAGTTGTTTTCTAAGCCTCATAGAAAGTCAATAAAATAAAAAAGTTCGTCAAAAAAAGTAAATTTCAGCTCTGAGACACCTAAGACATAGTCGAATCAAGGCTATAGTACCTGTTCTCCTTTATGTGATACCTTAGATAAGTAGCTTGCAGCCTGATGAATTGTAAGTGCCGTGCTCTGAAAGGAGTTGCTGAGTTAGGAAATATTTTTGAAGAGCAGTTGTAAAGTTGGCCTAAAGGAAAAGGCTTTCTCACGGTATTAGTATAAGATGAAAATAAAATACGGCATTTAGGCACTTCGCTTTAGCTCCTTGTCTCTGGCAAGCCGCTCCCAGTAGTTCATGGTCAGAACCGCTATGCCGGTGAGTCGCTGGCAACGGCTTGAGCACATTTCTTCACTATGACTTCAACATCAAATGTGTCTTCCACGAGCAATGTCAGTTGTAAGACGCAGTGTTCTATTATCAGCTATGAGGCTCCAAAGGCAAAAAAAGTGACTTTCCATGAAATTTTTGTTTTTTTTAATCTATTGAAAGTTTAATATATTCTGCTTCATTTACGATAAAAATAAACAACTATAATTGAGTATAAATATTTTATTTTGATTTATTTTGGGGGTGTGTGTGGTTTGTTGTGATCTTGGGTGACGAGACGCGATAAAGGAATTTGGACCTTGCTCATGTGTAACTGTGAGGTTATTTATAGAACCATTACCTCATGGCCACTTTTGTTTCAACGTTCTTCATTCGCAACTATTTTTAGATTTTAACCCCTTTCGAACATGAATGGTCTGAAATATAAACAAACGGTTGTCACTATGCACGACTGAGGGCTCTGATTGGTTAAACGGGGTAAGAACGGTAACTTCCAGCTCACGTCAAGCTTGTTTACGTAAACAGGTGACTGTTTGGGCGTGCCCTCCTTGCTGTGATCGTCTGTTGATCTTTCAGTTTTACTCTTGGTTTGTCTTTAAAGGTTCGTTTTTACTGTGTTTTAGTGCTTTTAAAAGAGATTAATTAACCTTTTTCTAGATCTCTTAAAGCGGACTCCTTACCAAGAGGCCACTGAGGCGGTCTATGTGCATGTGTGTGTATGTGTGTTGATGTGTTTTTGTATGTGTGTGTGAACGTGTATCTGTGTGGGTGTGTGCGCATGTGTGTGTGCGTGCTCTCATGTGTTTATGGTGCTATTGCAAACGTATAATTAGTTATCGTAAACAAGGCCGACTTGCAGCCTTCCGAGCGCATGGTTTCGGTGAAATGGGGGTAGGCCTAATTCAGAAGGCTGTTTCTTTGCTCCTTTGCTATAAAACACCAAATGCTGTGCACTTTGAAAAAGTTCAGATTTTCTTCGTTACCATAGTGAAAGTTATTTGTATCCGAGTATTTGGAGCTGGAGAATCGCCGTGGAAAGGGAAGCCCCTTGAGGTCGGAATGCGAAGTCGGCCGGTTCAAAATTGACACCCATGCATTCGAATGCTTTCTTGATAAATTGATGGTTAAATACCGTCTTTTCATTGGCGGAGAACTATACAATTGATGATTAAATACCGTCTTTTCATTGGCGGAGAACTATACAACTTTGAGCATGGTTGCCCGTGGTATATTTTTGGCATTTTGTACTCTGTTAATGTAGAGATGTTTGGTGCTCTTGGTACTCTTTATTGTCTGTTCAACATGGGGTTGCAGTCAGTTTGTGACTTCAGCAATATTTGATTATTATATTAAATTGAAAAGGCTGCCTTTCTCGTAAAAATTGATGAGAGGTAAAAGTATGGTGCCAAAATTATCGGGAGACTCAAGCCTGCCACTCACTACGCAATTCCCGATCTCAAGATGATCTTGAGATGATCTCAAGTTGAGATGATCTCAAGATGATCTTGAGATAGTCTTGAGATGATCTCAAGATGGTCTCAAGATGGTCTCAAGATGAACTGACGATCGGATCAGTGAGCGATCTCATTTGTGCCCTCACACTACACAGGCCAGCAGATTATCAAAATGGCTCCTACCCAAAATGAAGTTGCTGCAGCCTGAATAGTTTTAAGTATTTCTCTGAAGAAAAAAAGGCAAAAAAAATTATGGTGCTAACAATGGCTTCTTCGGCGGGAGAAATTCACCCACACGCACCTAAAGGAATTGACATTGTACTCTGTGGATTACACAAATTATTTATGTATGGACGAGGACACATATCATCAATTTATTTTGATAGTGGGTCCCCTTATAGAAAAACAGAACACGAAAATGCGACAGGCAATATCACCCCACAAAAAGTATCTGGCGACTGGCAGAACATATGAAGATCTGAAGTTCAGTACGTGTATTTCACCACGAGCTTTTGGCGGAATAATTCCAGAAATCTGCAGAGCAATTTACCAGTCTCTTGCGATCACAGTGGATGTGGTGCACTCACACATACGCACAACAAGACAGGATATTTAGAAAAATACATGTCTCACGCTCTCTCTCTCTGTCTCTCTGTCTCTCTCTCTGTCTCTCTCTCTTTCTCTCTCTCTATCTATCTACCTCTCTATGTTTTATTTGTAGCACTGTGTGTTCAGTAACCTCATTGCAGTTGGTACAAATGAATTTATATATATCTGTCTATTCCTGCAGAATTGTGTCAGATTTTGTGTTGTTCATATTAACATATCGTGGTCTGCCTGTCAAAAGTTCCGGGGACGATTCTGCGATATACTGACAACAATTGACTCAATTGTTTTTAAATGGCAATATGAAATTGTATTGAATGCTGAGGAAAAATCAACAAAAAGTACCCTCGTGTACGTTGATTTTTGCTCAGCATGCTGTCTTTGAAAAATACAACTAGTTGGCTCACCCAAAGAATAATTTATTTACCTTACAGCATCAAACGTTTGATAGCAGTTTCGTATCTAATCCCACTAGAATTTGACGCTTGTAAAGATTCTGAAGTCAGATTTGCAAAATTTTGACTTTGGCACCAATATATTTTTATCGTTGAGTACCCTGATCTCCGATCCGACAGATAATTTTCAGGCTCGTTCTGAATTCAAGCGATTTCACGGTTTGTTAAGATATTTTACTGAGCAGTCCAGGTTTTGGTTTTGAGATCGAACTCAGTTGGTCTTGATACCATCTGAAGACGAGCGCACCCTTTTGAAGTGTGTAGTGAATGGCGGGCTATAGGCCTTTCATATGAAACAGATGAATTTGACATACAGCTACTTTGAAAATTTAGTATCTGGTTCCTAGTATAATCATATGCTAACATTTTGTTGCTTCTGACATGAAGTCCATTCCCCGTAAAAATTTGGTTTTGTCCATAATTTTTTTCTCTGAAAATGAATAGTTTTGTACTTCTGTGTGCTACCTTGTAGTGGCGTAGCCAAGATAACTGCTAAATTCCAAGTCTCTATCTCAATTCTAAGACCCCCGTTGCTATGGAAACATGTTGCTCAGCTTCGGAAGTCATTTTCTCCTTTTCATGCTTTCTCACCTCATACCATTAAAAGTTCTGTGTTTTTCATTTCTTTTTAAATAATGTCATATTTACTTCATTGTTTTGTTAGAATGTAGGGAAAAGCTGATAATTAAAAAAAATAATGTTAACTCAGTTTTGAAATTTCCTTCATATGACTGATGTTGACCGGCCGGGTCACATATTAGTTTTCAGTAATTGCCGAAAAGAGATTTTTTTATGGGAAGTTCTTTCATTAGATGAAGAATTATCTAAAGGTTAATTTGTTTTCTCCCCGCCGCCGGAGTTAAAATGTGTCTTATTTTGCTGCATGCAAGAGCAGAGTTGTGCGACACAGTTGGCTGTTTACCTGAAATTTAACTTTTTCCTTGTCTATGTCTTACTTTCTTAATTTAATGAACTGGCTGTACTAGAATTTATGGTAGGGGGGACGGGGGGGATTTTCTTTTAAATTTAATGATGTACGTTCTGATGTACCTTCACAGATTGGCAGAGTAATCCTGTATGATTGTCTGAATGACAACATTGAAATTGAAATTGACCGACAAGAAGGTGAGTTGGAAATACTTGAATGCACACCGTTGGGCAGGGATATCTCAAACATCTCAAGGATTGACAAATGTGTTCAACACATACACAATTTGGGTCAATCGATGAGGAGAAATTAAAGACAATAAGTAGGGAATAGCAAATTGTATGAGCTTTCTATGATTTTTTAATTTAAGTGTTTGTGTTATCTGTGCCCGACTATACACAAAATGATGATTTCTTTTCTGTTAATCACTGCTCTGACATTATGAACCAATTTTAGCTCTGAAGTTGATGTTCAAATTCAAGAGGGAAAAGATTTTTTTTTCTTCTCATTTTGTATTTTAAGAAAAACAACCAACATACCTAGGAGTCAAGCTTGACCAAAGTCTGACCATGAAAAGCCAAGTGGACAGCATAAAGAACAAGGCGAAAAGAAGGCTCCAACTTTTAAAGAAACTTGAAAGCAATTCATGGGGATCAGACAAACAAACTTTGAGAGCTCCATACCTTGGTTATGTCCAATCTTTCCTGGAATACAGCAATAGCCTACTCACTATGTGCAGTACAACTACTTGCAATACCCTTGACAAAGTCCAAAATAATGCCCTTCGTTTCATAAACGGTGGCTCAAGATCTACACCTACTCAACTACTGCCCCGTGTGAAATTCTTACAAATGTTGAACCCCTGGGAATTTGCAGAGATCAAGCAGTTTTTGAGCTCGAAAGAACCAAAAGAATTTGCCCCAACCACCCAAACAGGAAATTAGTAAAAATATGGAAACCAAAGAAACGACTTCAAAAATTTTTTTTTATCAATCATGCATCACATCACAGAAGTAATGGAGAGTCACCATCTATCACAAAACAGAAGAGAAACGAAAAGAGTCTACCAAAACATTCCTCCCCACATTTCTTTGGGCAAACCAATCATAACAACATCTCTCAGAGACAATAGCACAAAATTTTCAGACCCAGTGACGCTGATGCTTGTATCACATCAAACAATCGACAGCTGTTCAGATCACTGGATGCACGTCTATACAGACAGCTCAGCCTTCAAAGGCTCAACCAAAGCCGGATATGGAATACTCATACAGTACCCAGATGGAAGTTCCAATGAGATCTCTGCAGCCTGTGGAGAAAAATGCAACAACTACGATGCAGAAATGATGGCTTTTGAAACAGCACCATACCATCTCCGCACAGTTTTTGACATTTATCCAAACAAAACACTGAGTAATGTGATTTTCACTGACTCTCTATTAGTCTTGCAAGCGATAGAAAATGACCACCATCTAAACGAAGACTTGACACATATACTCTTTGGCTCACATCACCTGATAACATCCTGTGGCTTCAACCTGGTGATGCAGTGGATTCCCAGAAATTCAAACATACCTGGAAATGACAGAGCTGATACACTCGCCAAAAGGGGATCTTGACAGTAACAGCTCAACACTCCAACCTCATACAACACTGCAAAACAATCATTAAAAGCAACAGCAAACAAGAGTGAATGAACAGATGGCCTTGGGAAAGACAGGTAGAGCAGTTTTCAAACGTGTGACCACAACAAAACAAAAATACCAACCACCTACAGAGAAAGAAACACTGTCGATCTTCCGCCTACAAACAGAACATATACTGCTGAACTTTTACTTGAATAGAATAAAACCAGAACTTCCCCCAATGTGTCCTTTGTATTTGTGTGACTATGCATGAGACTGTGGATCATCGCCTTTTTGTCTGTACAGCCCTAAATAACTTCAGAGCTACATTTTTCCCTCCGAGACCTAACACTATCAACACACTCTACGTAACATTACAGCTACTGCAGCAAACCTGCACTTATCACTACATGGCAGTGGACAGAAGGGCAAGAGCCCAGCTGTTGCTGGATCGATAACAACAACAACCACAACAACAGCACAAGGAGTGGTTATTGTTTGATGTGAAATCTGTTTTCAGGAAAACACTTTGAAGAAGCGGCCATTTGGTGTTAACAAATTTTAACAGATTGCATTATCATTATTGTCAAACACAGTTATACTGCCATCCTTGGAATGAGCATGAAGTTGGCGGAATAGTGAGATTGGCAGTATAACAGGGTTTTTATGATGTCTTCTGTTAAGGACATGGACAACTTTTGAGACCTGTTTTCTAAATCAATAACCTGAGATACATATATGATTAAAATATTGTGAAATCTTTACATTAACCCCATGGTGTATGCCTGCTTGCTATGGTTGCTTTGGAAACTAGGGCCATCTTGAAAATAGACATGAAATATATTCATAAGGCTTAAAAACTATTTTTTGACCAACTTTTCCCAACCTGGTTAGAGTAAATGACTGCCTCTGTTTATAGTAACTCTCATTGTATAATTTTGAAATATGTTTCAAAGAATCTGTTTTTGTAATTTTACTGACGTGTGTAGTTGTAAACTAATTTAGCTTACACAATCTGTTGGAATTTATTAAGTACCGTATTTAAAAAGTCTTTCTAATTTTCTTCTGTGTGAAACTTTGTTTGCATGCGGTGAAGGTTTCCAGAAAGTTTCATGCTAATAGGATGAACAATGAAATAAACTTTTCTTGCTAATTTTACTTGACCAGGGGAACAACCCCCCCCCCCCCCCCCCCCCCCCCCATCTCCTTTAATTGAAGTATTTCGTCCGTCTTCTTTTTAAGATAGTAAGGTATTTTTAAAGAAATAAAACACAATACAAATGAACAAGGTCTAAGATTATACCAATTTATCATTTACTCCATATTCACTGTTGACATGCACAGGTTGTAGTGTGCACCTCTGATTGTTAGTTCACTGAGGGCAAAACCTGGTGGTAAGAAGGGGTGATGGTTTAAGAGGGGGGGGGGTGTTGTATAGCAGGATTGGACTGTAAAACTGTCGATAAAAGTGAAAGATTTCTGTTGATGAATGGATGCCATTTATGATGTTTGAAATCATTTTCAGTGTGATAATAAATAGCGCTGAGAATTTCAATCATGAAAAGTTTTATGCATGTCACATTGATTTCTCTGTTTTTCCTTGAGTGGTAAAAAGGTAGATTGAAAATTAAACCTACTTTTATATTCTTTTTATTTGTTTTGTTTGAATAGCTTTGGCCTTGATTTGATAGGCTTATCTTTACTAAGCTTTGTTTTATTCTTACAAGCGATCCGTCTTGGTAGCCATGAAATATTATTACACACTGTCTACTTAATTGTTGTATTTTTTCTGCCTCTTTTCTTTTTTCTCAGCTCCTAAAAAGCGGACTGGACGTTTTGAGATGACATTCAGTGATGAAGAAAATGAGGTTGAAGAGCCACTGGTGAGTTTTGTTTTGTTCAGCGTATGCACCCAAGTGAAGCTGATGCTTTCCCGCTACAGAAGGGATGGTGAGGGCTTTTTTCCTTTGTTATTTAAATTACAGTTGGGTAGGGATAACTCAAACATGTTGGGGATAGACTAATTTTCTTAAAGAGTTGCCCTTCTTGTTAGTGGGATTGAGTCTCTTTTTTGGACACCCCCCCCCCCCCCCCCCATCTGAATTTAGTTTGATGTTGAACTTATCTAAATAAAAAAGTTCCTTTTTTTTTGTCTGCAGATCTCAGCTGTGTACAGCCAGCTATACGAAGTTCGGTTGGTGCGGCGAGGCTGTTGACAACTGTTTTCCTTGTTTTGCCGTCGAAAATTCTTCGGAGAAATTTTCTGCAAAGGATGTTTTAAAACGGGGACCATTTTATTATTACTTTAACTAAAATATTCATCTTGAGAAATCATTTGCAAGGAATCTTTTAAAACCTTTATTTAGTTTATTATTACTTTGACTAAAATATTCAGTTTCAACACTTTACTGACATTCACAAGTAAAATTTGCTCTTCTTAGATTTACTTAACGGGTGGATTGTGGCTTTGTCTGCTGGAAAACAGGGCCTTAGTTCAATAGATGGGCCTTGATCAGTTTTATCACCCAACCAGTATCAATAAGATTTACAAAACAGCATCTAGATCAAGACGTCTTGTCATGATAATATAAAATGTACATTTGGTTGCCAAATGACATTCATAATGTTCGTCAGAGGCAATACTGTCAATAATAGGATGCTTCCATTTGTTTGCAATATCCTTTTTAGTCCAACATTGTGCTTTTCTTTGACTGTTTTGGCACTTTTCTCGGGACTGACATTTGTGGTGTAGCAGTTGGGCTCTTTGCTGTGGCATGGAGGAGATTCCTGAGGGGGGTGGGGGGTTGGGTGGTTTATCAGGTGTCTTGGTCTTTCTGTAGAGATGTTACCTCCATCTCAGCCCAGGTTGGTTCTTACAGGCAGGGTTGGAAGCCTACCTCCTAAATTATCTAAATTGTGTAAAAATACCGACATTAATTCGGCTACGGTGTCTTCTCCACAATGTGACCCTGTTTTAAAACCACCTTGAACATGTTAATACCTTGATTAGAATGTTTTAATTGGTTGAATTCAAGTCAAATAGGCTACAATGGAATTCTTTGCTTTCTTGTCTGCAGAAGACATGTTTTTGGTGTTTTTGTGAGAGACATTTAAGGGGATCCACTGGTCAGATCAGTAAAAATTTTGAAAAAATATCAGTTTTCGGATTTTGGAGTATCTTAATAGATATCAATATCAAGGATCCATCTTTAGAAGCCTAATTCCTTTATCAAACTTAGATATAGCTGGAAAATGCATTTAAGAGAGGCAGCAATGTAGGAAAATCTTCACCAAAAATTATCTCTCTTTGCAGTTTTCTCACAATTGTTTATCTGACCAGGTAGCAACACTATTTTGAGTAGATCTCAGAAAGTTACTGTCAGAATTGTTTCACATTTGGACACAATCTTTTATACACATTTCTCTATAACTTTACAGGAGCATTTTTGCTGTTTATGGTACACATTTGGAGTTTTAGGCCTGTTTTATTTTACAAAATCTTAAAACATTGGAGACCTGAATGTAGCGCATAGTAAGGACTGTAAGGCTCACAAGTCAGTACAGAAATTTCAAATTTGTTTTGTAAGGTTGTTCTACCTACCAACAGTAATGGCCATGCCAAATATTAGGCTTCTATCTTGATGAGTGTTGATGATTGACAAAATATAAATTTGTTTTTAAAAATGCTGAATCAATCCTTTATTTTTGATGGCTCGAGATTATTATGGCTAAAATCTTGAATTTTTTGCTTGGTAACCTTTTTTTGTACTATGTCACCCCCTTTGATGCAGAAAAGCAAGCATTAGACCAAAAACTACAGCATTTGGGTGTTGACCATAGCTACACCCCCTTAAAAGTACTTGGGGGGGGGGGGATGTTGATTGTACGGATTTATTTGCCAAAGACTTTCTTTCTCTGTCCTGTCAATGACACAGACAAAATTGAAAAATCTTCCTTATTGTATAACCTTTGTGCAGAATGGTTTGTAAAATGACCCCTCTCCTCTCCAAAAAAAAAAAAAAAGAAAAAAGAAGTGCGAACAGAGGTCTAAGTATTTATTGTTTTTTAAAGAGGCATGCGAAAAGTGTCTATGGCAGCTGCAACTTAAAGAGAATTGTACAAGCCAAAATGATATTTAAAGATTATTAGCATTTTGTTATTTCAGAGATTCTGATTGCCTCACTTGTTCTTTCTTTTTGTAGTGTTTATCGGAGGAGATAGAATATAATATATGAACCTTTCCTAAAACCTCAGGACAGAAAGGGTGACAGGAGGCATACAAATTAAAAGTGAGACAACAGCTTCAAAATAATGGAGTTTCACAAGCTTTTATTACGTATTTTCAGAAAATAATACTGTCCATGAAACTGACACTTCTGTTAACAAAATTTCAAACACATTTCATCAATGTTTGTCTGTCTTATGGACGTAACTCTCACAACATAAATGTCTTATTTCACATTAGAATAATGGAAGTTTTTAAAATTTCAGCCAAATTCAATGTTCCTTTAGGGTACAAACGTGGTATTTGAACACATAATTCACTTTTCAAGATTACCACCTTCACTAGGTAGACATTTATGTCGTGATAGTTATACCCATAAGACAATAATATTATAACATTTATACAGCTCTAAATTCTTTTCAGCTCAACTTGTATCAACAATATTTAGGAAAACACCACTCAAATGGGGAATGTGGCTGAGAAAATTTGGTCTGTTTACACAAAATAACATAAAAAGAAGTCTTAAATATGATATTATTATAGACATAACTCTCACGACAAGAAAATTAACATACTATATATATAATGAACCTCAAACTTAATAGTAAATGCTTAAAATATCAATGGGAAAAGTCTCATCTCTCTCCCTGAACTGATTATCTGTGCACTCCCTGCAGTAAGTCTGGTGCTGTGTGCATCTTCCGCTTGCACTTGTACCTGACTTCTTCATTACAACAGAAAGTTCTGCATGGTCAAAGGAGGCGACATAAATAAGACTGAATCCAGATTTTCTGTTAAATAAGCATGAAATCCACACTTCTTATTTGTGTAGATTTAACTCTACAATAATTCACGTCAAAATTGCTCTGAAGAACTAGATCTATTTCTCAGTCTAGATATCTAACGCCTGGGTTTTAAAGACAAATGGAAGAGAAAGGTAAATTTTCTATAAATCTGGATCTTACGATAAAAACAGCAAGTCATGATCTCTCACAATTATCTGTCCCCATAGTTTTATGCACCCCGCATAATTTAGCAAAATTTGATCATTTTTTTGCCTATTTTCTGATTATTTTCCTTTATTGTTCTTTGTCAAAATTAACAAAATCGCATAATTTCACATTTTTGGGCTCAGTTTGCATAATTTCAGAATTATTTTCGCACAAAACCACGGGGACAGAATAATACCAAGAGTGAGATCAAACACACCAAACAAGAACACTGGCTAAGGCATACAACTCACAAGAAAGCAAAAGACAGATATATAACGTTCACAACAAATACAATGTCGTGAAAAACCATTATAATGATTATATTCTCTCCCAATTCAAAGTCATTAGGCCATTAGTCTCATTTTTGGCATAAAAAGGACGTACGTGGCTATTCTTCTCATCCAACTACCACAGAAGCTCAGTAAATGATTAAAGTGTGTAAATTTCATTTTAAAATGTGGACCGGACACAACTTCAGAGCCCAAAATCTTATGAAAATAACTTTTTGTAAATCATTCATGAAAGACATACTTGCGTCTTGCTGGATAAGTTGAAGTCACATGTCCGTGATACTGCATCACACCATAGGGAGGTATATGAACTTCTGGTGCAAGACGAATGTGACAGCAAATCGACACTGTGTTTCCAAAAATTGGCGCATCTTATGGAAATAACTTTCTCACGACAAACAATTCTACCTTTGTAAGGTATCATTTCCCATCATTTTTTTCAAGAAAATATGACTTCTACCTGCTGGAATGCCATCGCCAATACCAGAACTTTGCTAAAGCTATGAAAATTCTTATCAGTCAATTGGATGGATGAACATGTAAAGAATATATTTTCATGACAAGAGTTATTACTGGGGAGTCAAATTTCAAAGGCGTCATACTCAGTTTACAGTTCGTATAATTTGACGGGACTAGTCTTAAATTAGCACTTGACTTTCCCTTTTCCATCACAAATAACACTTTTTATCTACGTGTTCTTCATTTTTCTTACAATCAGAGACAAAACACTCTATATTTAGTGCCCCCCTTTAGTTGCATAAAATACTGCTAAAAATAGGCATTATGTTTTCTTAATAATTACAAAAAATGACTTTCCCTATCTAACTTTTCTCCCAGTTCATATCTGTGGACACCAAATATGATTGGATTTCCATTGCCTTTCTCTCTGAATACATCTACAAAGAGAACAATACCTCAGAATGACGACCTTTTAGGAAAGGCTCATAGATCTATATTATCGTTTCAGGGTTTGGAGTGAGATTTTTTTCTCCACTTTTTTAAAGAATTCAGAAATGTATGAAATGTTTTTAATTATTTGGCATATGTCATATTTTTCTTTTGAAGCTTTGAATGCCATAGCATTTTATACATGATTGAATAAAATAAGTGCCCATTGGGTAATTGATTTGAGCTGAAGATTCAGAAGGTAAAGCCCAAAAGTTGAGCTACTGGATGGAAAACTAAAGATGTGTTGCGTATATTTGTGAGTATGCTCGAGAAGTGTACATTGTGTTTTCAAATATTACTGCTGAATGCCCCATCTGTAAAACGATTATTAACATCGAGTCAATAGAATAAAAAATACACTTATTCTATGTGTGATAAATTTCGCCCAAGCACCAAGATTTAGGGCTCAAGCTCGAGGAGTTTTTGTGAGTTTTTCTTCTTTCTTTGAATTTGAATACTTTTCCTGTCACCATACTGTCCTTCCAGAAGAACTTGACTTTTGTATTTCTTTTAATTTTAAGACATTTAATTGTAAAAAAGAAGGAATGTCCTGAATTTGACCACACTGTATTGTATGAGTATGAGCTTGATGAGAAAGTAGAAACTGTGACTACCACAGGCTCTTTCACAGATGAAGTACACTGTATCATTCTGAAGTATGTGTCTTTGTATCATGTTTGTTTTTTTTAAAAGTGTGGGCTTATTTTAGTTTTAGAGACCATTTTATGTTCTTTTATCTTTGCCCCCCCCCAAAAAAATGGGTGTGAAGTAAAAGTGTTCTCTTCATAAAAGAGAAAAAAAAAGATGTCATTTTCATTGCCGTAGTTGAACAGGGAGTATACAGTGTATTGGTTGTCAATGAAGTGACTCAATATTCAAACTCCTGAAGTCAGTGATAATATATTTTTTTATGGCTCTAGGTTCTGCTTTTAGATGAGATCTTTTGAGTTTTTCAGTTAGACTGATAAAAAAAACCCTATATATTGTATGCTTGTTGTTTGTTTGTTGTTGTTGGTTTTTTTTGTTTTTTTTTTGGGGGGGGGGGTGGTTGTCAAGTAGAAACACATTACACTAAAGGATATTTTATAGCATTTTTTTTTTCATTGTTAAGGGTATTTCATGCATTGTTTTTGGTTTCAGTTCCTTTTACGTATATATAGTCAAAGTTATCCAAGACGGCTACCCAATTGTCAAGGAGAAAAGTGGTTGTCTTACTCTTAGGTGGATGTCTCATGCTGTGTCATAATATTTGTGTCATAGAGCAAGGGTGGGGGGGGGGGAGTAGTCGTTTGTACAGGTGTTTATCTGGGACAGGTGGCGTTTAAAGCATGTTTGACTGTATTTGGTTAACTTTATTGTGATCCTTTATATATAATACTGACTGCAACTTATTTTTGTCACCAGTATACAATGTAATTATATTATAACTAGCTGGCCCCCCTTTCGATGAAAGGAAACGAGCATTAACATTGACTGAAAGTCATTGGCCTACTATATTTAACACTCTACTGGAATGGAGCAATAAATCCTGAGAGAGGCAAAACATTAGAAGGTTTAGATATTGTGATGTATAGATTGATTCTCTATTCCGCTTTCGTGGTTGTACACTACAGAATTTCAAAGGTGCGCACGGCTATTGAACGTAAACCTCACTTGTTTACAATGGCGTCTTAGAAGACGGACTTTCCCAAGATTAGATCTAAACGAAACTAATGAAAAACTGAAAATTAAACTACAGTGATTTCAGGCTCCTCAATAGAACTGTGCACCCTTTAATTTTAAAGGATTCTGAACCACCATTAATTTTGTCAAATTCGAAAGTTTAGTGGTTCTGAAGTTTTAGGTGGCCGAAGTGATGAACTTTTACAAGTATAATATGTGTATAGATGACAACTGCTAGAAATATTAAGGTCCCATATTCGTTCATCTCACTCTGTGAAATTGAGTCATATTATTAGTTGTTAGTAGTAGAAATATTAAGTTCCCATATATCCGTTCATCTCGGTCTGTGACATTTAGTTGTTATAGTAAGTGGTCAAATGGTACATCTTACATTATTGAAATTTGTAACTGATATTTTATGACATCAGGATACTGTATTTTACTTTTACTTGTAATGGATTAGGGGGGGGGGGGGGGGGTATGTGCCATGTCTATCTCGCCTCTGTTTTAAAGAGATACATGTATGGTTTTATTAAAGGTTGTTGAATCACTCACCATCATTTTATATATTTCTTTTTTTGTTTTGTCGTTTAATTGTTAGTAGTGGGTGGTTACTGTTAGCGGGTGCTCTGGTGTGATTTGCTCCTCCTTTCCTATTAAACATCTGTTGTCCTTATCTCCCCTCCTTCTTTCTGTTTGTTACTCTTTTGTGACACCGCTAATCTTCAGCATTTTGCTACCCTAGAATTACAAAGTTCTATCAGCTCTGTACCTGCTTTTTAGAAATTTTTACTAAAAGAATTTTGATGTTCTGAACATGCCAAGTTTTTTCAAATGCAATTCTTAGAACATCTTGATAACGACTTCGAATAATCTTTTGAATTTTGAGAGAGCAGATAGATATAATTCGGTTTGTAGTTGCGAGCACCGTAAACCTTACTAAAACAAACAAGAACATTTGGTTCCTGGCCTTATGGCTCATGGTCTTAGTTAAACTTAGTAATTCAAAACTGACAAAAATGTCAGATAAAAAAAAAGATAGTACTTTTTTATTCTAAGGTTGTGTTTTATATGACCCTATGCATATATTGTGTTTGAAATGCTGTAAAACTCTTACTAAAGCCGCCCCCCCCCCCCCAAAAAAAAAAGAATTGTTTGAAATGAGTTTGATGAAGAGACTCGGGGTAATGCATAATTTTAAAAAGTATGGATTGTTTTTCTGAGAAATGAAACATTTCATGTGAATGTGGGTCTTTTTCTAAGGTTGTGCTCTCCTACTCCTACTTTTAATTGTCTTGTGTAGGCATTATATTGTCCCATCAGATCAAACTGCTACTGTTTTGCACAGTTGGTAGTAGATTGCCATTGTGTAGTTGTAGTGTGGTAAAAAATTTGTGGTGTAACTCATTGTCAAATATTTTCTCAGCTATCGAACATAAATGATAAACTGTCCAGTTTTTTGCACTATGGGTTCTTGTATCAATTTAATTTATGTCTTAACTGGTCAAGATTTTTAAAAACATCTGTTAGCCATATTCTAGGACATTCCTTAATGAATACAAGTTAAACGTCCCGTCCCGATGGGTGGTTTCCACAGATTTTAAAATGTTTAGAATTTCATGAAGTGGGACAATAATAACTTTTAAAAGCAAGTCTGTTCTTTCTTCTGTTCGCAACACTATGTTTATTGAACACCTAATTTATATTTTATATAGGCCCCCTATATATATATATGTATGTATGTATGTAATTAAAATTTTTGTGAGAAGAGAGAACGTTTAGTACAAAAAGGGAGTGTTTACAACAAAATTAATTGTGTGACAAGTTTTGCCACACTCTTTATTCAAACAAAAACAAACTTCTTCGTCCAAGTGAATAAGACTTGACAAGCTCACTATGAGCACAGTCGATGTCATGTTGATTGGACTGTGGTGTGTGTAGATGGCCCTGGTTCGATCTTCAGTGAGATGTCCTTGAACTTGGAATGTTTGGGGAGAATTTTCAAGGTCTCCCATCCACATACCTGGGTAGGTCCTAATGGAGGTGAATGTTGAGGTTGGAGTTCCCACCTCTTGTTCTAATAACTTTAAGTAGTTCTAAGTTGTGGGCGGATGGTTGGAATGCATAACTGGTAGATACTTTACTACTACTACTTCTTTACTTTCTCCTCTGCTATTTGTGTCTGTTATTGTGTAGATGTACCTCTCTTTATTCGTGTCCCCGCGGTTTAAGTTTAGATGGAAAAAAACATTCTGAAATTATTCAAATTGAGCCCAAAAATGTGAAATTATGCTATCCTGTTAATTTCAACAAAGAATGATAAAGGAAAATAGTCTAGATCTAAAATTCTACAAAAAGTGATCAAATTTTGCGGGGGTGCATAAAACCATGGAGACAGTTTATTCAAACGCACAGACCTTAAGCTGTCCCCGTAGGATTGTGCGGTCGCGTTTTTTCGCGTAATTCTGCAACATTTGCATAATTTTGGATTCTCCGCGTTATTGCACTTGCACGTTATTTTCACAAAACAATTGATCAACACCTCGCCATGTGACTAAAGGGACATAATCATCGTAAAAGTAAACTTATTTAAGTGACAAGTTGGTTATTTCCCTTGTTAGAAGATCTTGGCTGTGGGTTGTGATTTTGTTCCTTGAGCATGTTCAATTTTTCAATCCATCAAAAGTTGTTGTTCTCATGTCTGCTGATGTTTCATGTTTGACAGGTGTCCCTGTTTTTTTTAGTAGTGTGCCACCATCAGAGGTCAAGATGTCCTTTAAAAATTTATTTTTTTAAAAACATTTTTCTTTCCTCTAGATTTAAAATCTAGATCTACAGCTGAAAGTTACAGAGATTATATTTTTTGGTTGTTTTTTTGTATTTTTTTTTTACTGATGTGTATTTTTTTCTTTTCCAAAATACACAATAAATTACTGATACTGATATGTTCTGTTTTCAATTTTTCTGTAGGCCTACATAAAACATGAAAATCATGAAACGTCGTGTTGAAAAAGTGCAAAACATGTAGCGAATGGTGTTACGGTAACTTGCATAATTTTTGCATAATTTTGCCTTTTTTTGGGGCGTAATTTGGCCTTCTAAATTTGCATAATTCTACGGGGACAGCTTAAGGGGCCCCCAAACGAACTTTGCCTCAGAAGTCTCGGCCGAGCCTCTAAAATTGTCGAAAGTTGCTGCGTGTTTTTTAAATTTTGGTAAGTTTTACGGCGCTGGTAACTGCATGAGGTCAAATGGGCGTGCGGTACACATTGTACAATTTTAATTTGGTTGGAATTATTTTGAATTTTGCCCGAATGGTGGCCTAAGCCTACCCACTAGGCCTACTCTTATCGATTCTGGACCAGCAAGGTATCTTTTAAGTGCGCAACTTGCACACGGGACCTCCGAAATTTTTTGCTTTCATTTTTATCCGAGAAGGCTAGGTACTAGGTGTTAGATCTTACCTACCCTAAGATCAGGGCTGTGGCTAAAAGACAGCAGTAAGTGGAAGAAGGAGCCAAAGACTAGAGTATCCAGTAGAAAGGCTGCAGAAAGAGTTAGGAACCCAAAGGAGGGAGCAAAGGGGATGGGTGGGGACTGGAAGTGGTTACGAAAGCAGACGACAGAACAGGTTAGAGAGCAGGAAAGGAGGTGCCCGGAAAGAGAACATTTTAGAGAAGAAAATTTTCCGTCGCTGTACATGTACCGTTACTGTAAGGTTTCAAACCCGGAACCTATTGACGAACACCGTAACCCCAAGACCATGAGAGCCCCCCACCCACCCTTTGCTGCGTGTGTGGCCGAAATTTCACGAGCCCGGACGAATTTAAGGTTCTAAGGTGTGAGTGGTTGGTTGACCGGTGCTCTCGTGTGGTTTGTTCCTTCTTTCCTATTTTATTTAAGAGTTATAAATCGTCCTTGTCTCTCCTCCTTTTTTGTGTTTGTTACTTTCTTGTGACACCTAAAGTCTTCGGCACTTAAATAATATCAGAGATTCTCTACTACCAAGATATTGCAATCCTTCTTTGGGCTTTTGTCCCACGCTGTGGCGGGCCCGCTTTGCCGCTTAGCGCGTGATGGGCTACGTCACTAGGCGACACGAGGTTGGTTTCATCGCCGGCTGCTTGGTGTGTGTGTGCGCGCGCGCGCGCGTGTGTGTGTGTACGTGTACAATTTTGTTTGGGGGAGAGAAGAGGAGGTACAGATTGGTACAGGCTAAATGAATATGGAACTAGAATT
>NW_004797431.1:553871-557112 GCF_000002075.1 Aplysia californica | reverse complement strand
ATCTACAGGCCCTATCTGGTCCCATTTCACTTTGATTACCCTGTCAAACAAGCCAGCCTTCGCCCCTGACTATAACTATAACGCTATTTAAGTGGCGAGACCTCTGAATTTAACACACGTCTCGGATAGGACCGAGCCATTTGGGTTGAGAGCCTTATAAACTCCACTAAACGATCCGAGTTAAAAAACTTTCAATCAGGGATTCTAACCAAGTCAATCTGCACTGTAATCCAGCATGATGCCAACTGGGCTGACAAGGGTATTGTGTGGCGGCTGAAGCCTACTCTTATCGATTTTTATTAAGTAAGACCGCTAAGTTTAGGGATCTTTGACGTGATCAGTTTGCTCAGAACCTCCAAGATTTGTCTCCCTTATCTGAAAAGGCAAGTTGTGCGATCTCACCCATCCTAAAATCATGGATGTGCCTGAAAGACAGCAGCAAGAAGGGGCCAGGAGTAGCAATACATGTGTAAAGAGTCATGAGCAAACTAGTACAATCACCAAAATGCCAGTGTGGAGAGGCGGACCAAACTGTTGAACACATCCTTCAGTACTGCAAGACACATAGGGCCCTGAGACAGGAAACGTGGCCAACCCCACTGACGCTACAAGAGAAGCTATACGGGCCGCCAGATGAACTGAGCAGGACGGCCCAATTTATTACAGATACCGGACTTCAAGTGTGATGCGATCGAGAAGAAGAAGAAGAGTCATGAGCAACCGAAAGAAGAACAGAGACGGGGCCAGTTTGGCAGTGGGAGGATGGATGAGAGAGTGGAAAGGAAAGCAGATGATGGAACAGGACCAGAGAACAGGGAAGTCGGAAACTGAAGCTAGTACAATATTACTAAACAGACAGAGAGTCAGCAACGAGGAAATGTGAAAAAGACCAAGACAGAGCCCTGTCGAAGATACATGTGTAAGTGGAAAGAAGGCCATGGCGATGGATTGGACTTACCCTCAGTAAGCTAGGTAGCTGCTTAAAAAGTGTTTAAATGAAATCCAAAGCGTAAAAGATTAAGGGGAAGGCCTCGTGGAACCAGGAGAAGAGTCAGAAAGAATGATGGACAGAAAAGTGGAAAGACAAGAATAACGATATTAAGAGGCTAGTCCTGAATAGGGAAAGAAGGAAAGTAGTTTTTGAATCGATAAAATTTTCCCAATGGGCGGGAAAGTGTTTATCTTTTCGATTCCAATATTTTGGCGAGCAACTGATTTCACTACGGTGCTACAAATAAGACATATCGCTGGTTCCTGTTGAGTGAGAGGAAAGCTGTAGCCACTGCACACGGAGGACGTGAGTTCGATTCCCAAGTGAGGAAGTTATTGTATCGAGTACCACGTCCCATGAAAGCGGAACCACGTGGGAGCAAAATTTGGAGGCAGATTTCAGTCATGGACACAGCTGCTTGCTGGAAGTGGAGACAATTTCCTAGAAGTAGAACACAGCGCTACCCTAGAATTACAAATTCGATTACATTTTTAGGGCGTTTTGAGTTACTAAGACCATGAGGTCAGAAACCAAATGTTCTGTCTGCTCTATCAAAATCATAAGATTATTCGGAGTCGTTATCAAGATATTCATAGAAATGCATTCGAAAAGGCTTGAAAAGATATGAAACTCAAAATCTTTGTCGATAAATTTCAAAAAAACTAGGTACTAGGCAAATAGAACTTTGTAAATCTAGGGTGTGGTAGGAGAGCTTGGGGGCCTATACTCAAGACCAGGGTGAAAAGGGGAACGATGATGCATGACTGCATGACCTCTGTCTCTGTGTGTCTGCTGAGATGTTGCTTCCCGCAAAGCTGGAGTCTATGGTGAGCACTGTCGTCGAAGCATTCCGTCCACCTCCCAATCGATCTAAACGATATGCCGATGGGGGCATAAAACATACCATAATGTAATCCATCAATCCAGAAAGGTCAAACCAACAGAATGGACAGTTCTCGCTTATGGGTATATATTATTATGTTAATGATGAATTTATTCTTCTCGTTATTGTATAGACAAGCAAACCAATGCTTATTCGTGGACGTGGGATGATGCAGTTTTGATGCTTCAGTTATAAAAATGATTATAATATTATGCTTGGTGTAGGAAATACATAAATACAGAGAGCAACCATTAGACACAGTAGGCCTACAATCTGAGTCTGGATATAAGAAAACTCAAGCCATTACAAGACGCATAACTTATATACGTGTATATTATACTTATACACATACATACACCCACGTAAACAAACTCAAGACACGTTGTACTCTCTGTACTCTCTCTCTCTCTCTCTCTCTCTCTCTCTCTCTCTCTCTCTCTCTCTCTCTCTCTCTCCCTCTCTTCTTTATTCCCTTTTCTTCTCATTCTTTTGCTCCCTTTCTCCCTCCCCCCCAACTCTCTCTTCTAAAACATGCCCATGTACACTAAGCAAAATACGAAAGTGCAAAAATAAGACTACATTATAATTCCTTATCATTCATGAAGTACAAGGATATGTTTTAGTTTTAGTAAGGTTTTACGGCCCTCGCAACTATATAAGGTCAAATGAGCGCCAAGGGGTGGATGTCAACAGGGAAGTCTAAACAAGGATAGAAAAATAAACAGTGCAAACACAAGAACGTACACATACTTCTATATGGCGCTGCTCCTACGGCGACAAGGTCTTGTTTAAATCTCTCCAAAACAAAAGAAATGATATTTGGATTTTTGATTTTAGAAGAGAAAAACTAACAATCCCACCACTCGTAATTGAAAACCCCCCAAAGACAATTGAAACCACGGATTCATACAAATATCTTGGTTTTACAACCGACCACAAATTTACATGGTAAATCAGAGGCTGCACTTCTTGAGGAAACTTAGGTCCTTCAATCTGAATCCATCCATCCTTCATATATTCCACACCACCACAACAGAAACTTTGATATTTTATTGGTATCTCTTGCCATGGTAGCAGTTTGAGAAGACAGTACATCATAAGAATAAACAAGTTGATCAGGAAGGCATTAAGAACAATTGGTAGAGACCTAAGTAACTTTGAATATCTGCACAAAACAAGCGTTAAAAAAAAAGAGGAAATATTGCTAAGTGACCATAGCCACCCACTGACATGGAAACAATTATCGATCAGCAGTAAACGATACATTTCCAAAAAAGCAAGAACAGACAGGTATAGTACCAACTGTAGAGAGGTTACTGAATACACAGTGCTGTAAATGAAACACACACACACAGAGAGAGAGAGAG
>NW_004797431.1:542319-553437 GCF_000002075.1 Aplysia californica | reverse complement strand
CCACACACACACACGCACACATGATATATCGCACTAACTTTACAACTTGGTCACAACAGTGTTCCCTGCGCCGTTCGTCTCCTCACAGGACGCAGAATCAGTGTCTGTGTGATGTGCACTGACTTCATCGTTATTGGCCGAGGTTGTTATGTCCTCACTGGTCTCCTCTCTGACTTCAGCAATGGGAGGCATGCTGCTGCTGCTGCTGCTGCTGCTGTTGCTGTTGTTGTTGTTGCTGCTACTGTTGTTGTTGTTATTGTTGTTGCTACTGTTGTTATTACTGTTACTGCTGTTGCTGCTGCTGTTGCTGCTGCTGTTGCTGCTATTACTATTACTGCTGTTGTTACTGTCATTGTTGTTGATGTTGTTGTTGCTAGGGGCCACGGATAACTGAAGGTCACCACGGGCTCTGCTCGTCTGAGAGTTTCCAGAGGCAGCAGGCGACGTCGCCTCTTCGTAGCTAGGGGGTGATAAGTACCCCACAGAGGGAGACAGCTGCTGCTGGCCTGACGAGCCAGTGTACTGAAACGGTCCCACCGGGTACGGAGGTGGGGAAGACGGGTAGGCAGGAGGCGGGGTGGATGACGTCGTGTTCACGATCACGGGACTAACGACGTAGACGGCAGCTTCACTGGAGCGCAATTGCACGGCAGGCTCGGCTCGTGTGGTCGGGGGTCGAGTCGCTTGTTGTTGCGATCTTCTCTTGCTGAGCTGTCGTCTCCTGCAGTAGAAGCCCGTGCACATTGCGAAGAGCAGGATGGCTGCAATAGCACAGGTTATAGTGACCACTCTGGTTGTCTCGCTTTCCGTCGAGTCGCCAGGAGGAGACTGAGAGCTGTACTGCAGCTTAAACCCCCTGAAGGGACCGAAGTTATCCTGATTTCGGTCACCAGTTTCGAAGGTGACAAACATAGAGGGGCCCGTACTGTAGTAAGTCGTTTTACCGTCTACCGTGCACAGTTTGGCAAGTTGATTCGCAGTACGGTCACTACCGTCAAGTAGTGAAATCCAATTATCACATGACGCACCCATGAAGGCATCAAGGATTTCCAGCTTCACAACATGGTTATCATCCATAGCTTCTATCACCCAATAACATTTCATGTTTTCTTGAAAACGGCTGGGATAGTGGGGTGAATGCAGCGGCTGGGGATATTCGACAGCCTTCAGATTCTTAGCGACACCGTAGCAGCCAGTGTTGAAGAGAGGAGTCAGAGACAAGTTAAAACTTCGTGTCGTGGAAAAAGCATGGTACGTTTGCTGCATGAAGGTCACGAACAATGTGTCACTTTTGCTTATTATTAAAGTCGGGTCTGAGTCGAGCCCACAAATACGAGGCCAAAGCTTCGAATCTGAACCCTTTTCTTCAACGAGGATGTACGTGTGTCTATAACAATAAGTCGAATTGTCAAAGTTAAGGGAAACAGATTCTATTTGCAATTTGACGAGAAAGTCTTCAGATGGTGCTTTTATTTCCCACCAGCAAGAGAAAATTTCATAATGTGGGGCGTCGAATTTGTAAGAAAGATACTGAATAGGGCCACGTTGTAAATAAATCGTCCTGTTGCATGATGGTTCAAGAGGAGCGACCTGTGTAGAGTAAAAGAAATATGTTCCGGGCATTACCCGAAAAGGGGTCATAATTACCTCCACCTCTGACTCTCTGTAAATTCGCATGAAGGGCTCTTTGCTGTACACCCACTTCTCATTTACTGCTAAGGAGTACTCATCTACATTGTATGTAATATTGGGAGTGCTTATCACAATTAAAAAACTAGGGTTGTCGTTGTAAATTTGCCAACTGCATTCCTGTTTATTCATTATATAGTTAGGATAATTAGGAGTTGTTGAGGTTTGTTGCTTGTCAATAGCCCTAAGCCGTTGCTGAGAACAAGAAGTTTCAATCCCCGATTCTTGAGCTACAAGCATCTCGAACGAAAAAATAAAGGGTGCTGTCGTATAGTAATAGTAAGGATACGATAGTGTGATAAGTAGGGAGTGGTTGGAGTACAAAAACAGATGGTAGTTAAACGTCTTTTTTATGTACATTTTTGATAGCTGCCCCTTTTCAAGCCATTCGAATAAGGAATAGTAGTTGTTTATGAAACTATCATGGGGTCTGCGGAATCGTATGACTGAACCTTCTGGAGGGGTAGGTGTTCGGAAGACGCAGTACAAATTGAGCGTGCTTGAGAGTGAGGATTTGAACACTGAAATTGAATTATTCTTTATTTCCGTTAACGGATAACTTTTATTTACACCTGTTCCGGATTCAAGGTTGACTATTAACCAGAACCCGTCTGCTGTCGTGCTCTCCCAGTGCTGTGCAAGTTTGATGGTAACCACTTGTGAAAGACCGCCATAGATATTTCTCTCGATTCTCCTGTCGCCATAACAGTCACGGGTGAGCTCGAAGTATGACGTAGATGGCCCGTTGAACACCGACACATACTGGGCTGGCTGAAGCTCAGTTGTCATATTGGAGGTTCTTGCTTTTACATGGAAGTTATAATTCCAAGGAACATCAGAGCCGTGCAAAAAAAGAAGGCGAAACTCATGAGCAGACTTCACAGTCTGTGACACGTTACCCATTGTTGGAATCCAGAGGTAATTGTGCACCCCCAAAACCACTGTCGGCAAGAATCTTTTGCCCACTGCCCTGACAACAAAGCAGATCGCTGTCGAGGCACTGTTTCTGAAAGATAACGTTAAACTCCCTCTCTTAGTTCGCACATTTGTGAATGCTCTGTACTTTTTGTGCCCTGCGAAATCTTGATCGATGTCAAGTCTCTCGGAGTCAGTCAGAGATACTTCGTCGGGGTTAAGGTCTGACAACCACCTTGTATCCAGAACGTTCTCGGGGTCGTTGGTACTTAACGTGACATGGCATTCACGGCCGGGAGTGGGCTTTACGCAGTGAAGAACGTAATCTTGAGTGACCTCCTTTTCGATGACAGAATTCAAAGACTGGCATAATGTATCGTCTCGACGCACGGCAACGAATTCCAGAACTACAACATTAAAATCAAAGTGACCTATATCTTTTTCAACAAAATATACGTTTCGAATGGAGACAGAAGTATTCTTTATATGGAGATAAACAGGAATAGCGTCACGGCTAAAATAGCGTTGCTCGTCGATCTGCAAATATTCTACAGAGCGGAGTTTGAACTCAATCACCCGTAAAAATATATCATAACCCGGATTAGTGTAAATGTTCCAGGAAAGTGAACGGTTTTCAGGTGAATGTGGCATAGTAAACCTCGAAGAGTAGAGCATACGTAGTTGGTTCGGGTTTGCGTGTAAATAAAGTGATGACGTTGCAGACGCCAAAGCAGGAAATGAAGAGACAGTCTTGAAAGAAATTTTGAAAACACCCCTCTCGTTCTCGCTGTCCCCTCCTTCATAAAGAATAGAAAACGTCCCAGGAAGCAATAAGGTTGGGGCATACCGCTGACCACACCATTTGTACTCGGTTTTGGGAGAAGCAATAATTACGTAGAAGCTGTCGAACCCTGGGAAGCAGTCTTCGGGCCCCTTCATGTCAAAGAAGTCAACCGTCATCCAGACCACGCTGCCAGGTGGCGCAGACACGTGCAGAGAGCAACTGGTGTTGGCGGCCACGCTGTCTGAGGCCGACGTGCTCACCCATGATATACCTTTGGGCAAGTCGAGATGAGTGGTTAGAGCAGTAAAGTTTTCTGAGCAGAAATTTGTTACTTCTAAAGCCTCACCTGTGGTAGAGAGGGGAAAGCGAATATTACTATCAACATACTGGCTCGTTTTGTTGTTCTTTGTCAAGCTGTTTCTATGATCATGTTACACGTACGTAAGTAAGTGAGTAAGTAAGTAAGTAAGTAAGTAGGTAAGTAGGCAAGTAGGCAAGTAGGCAAGTAGGCAAGTAAGTAAGTAAGTAAGTAAGTAAGTAAGTAAGTAAGTAAGTAAGTAAGTAAGTGAGTAAGTGAGTGAGTGAGTAAGTGAGTGAGTGAGTGAGTGAGTAAGCGAGTAAGTAAGTACGTAAGTACGTAAGTATGTAAGTAAGTACGTAAGTAAGTACATAAGTATGTAAGTACGTAAGTAAGTAAGTAGGTAAGTAAGTAAGTAAGTAGGTAAGTAAGTAAGTAAGTAAGTACGTAAGTAATTAAGTAAGTAAGTAGGTAAGTAAGTAAGTAAGTAGGTAAGTAAGTAAGTAAGTAAGTACGTAAGTAATTAAGTAAGTAAGTAGGTAAGTAAGTAAGTAAGTAGGTAAGTAAGTAAGTAGGTAGGTAGGTAGGTAGGTAGGTAGGTAGGTCGGTCGGTCGGTCGGTCGGTCGGTCGGTCGGTCGGTCGGTCGGTCGGTCGGTCGGTCGGTCGGTCGGTCGGTCGGTAGGTCGGTAGGTAGGTAGGTAGGTAGGTAGGTAGGTAGGTAGGTAGGTAAGTAAGTGCGTGTACGTATGTACGTACGTACATGTGTAAGCGGAGCACCGGGGAACAGCGACTCTATTTTTAAAAACAGGAAAAAATGTGTCCAGGGAACAGCGACTGCCCCAAGCGAATACCTCGTGGTGATGGTATTGACAAAGATAGTACGTATTGATGATGGTATCGATACACCCACGGCCCGACAAAAAGATTTTTCAATAAACATTTAAAACTACATCTAATCGTAAAAATAATATCAAATTCGAAACCAGCGTGTCCAAATTAACAAAATAACTCGCGGATGACCGTTTTTCTTGCTGGATTTAGAAGATCACAAAAAGAAGTATTTTACATAGATTCTACCAAGATTGCATCTTGCAGTATTTTCTTAGAGGACAGACTAGACCCCCCCCCCCCCCCCCCCCCTCAGTGTGAAATGACACGTGGGAGGCTGTGACGCAAAATTCCTTTGGTGTTTGCCGCCGTGCGGGATTAAACTTTGCGCGCAGAATTTTCAAAATATTTATCGCAGCTAAAAACTGATTTCATTTTCGAAATCGGCGTATCAAAATCAGCAAAGTGGCTCACGTGGAACCTGATTTGATGCCATATTTTAAAGCTTGAGCAAACTTTGTTTTTCAATTGTCTATTTTCAATCTAAAGTTAGGCATCAAGGTCACCCAGTGCGTTGTAAGTGCATCTGACGTCAAAGCTGCTACTGCTAGGACTACACACTGCACAATAGATATTAAGCATGGGCGAAGTCAAGTCGAGATTCGGAATTCGGCGAATTCGTGGGGTCTGAGTCGGAGATCGAACATTGGGCAGGAGGACGAGTCCGAACACGAATTCCCGAACTAGGGCAGCCAAGGGGAAAATAGATCACGAGGTGCGAAAACATATTTAATTTGTTTAAAACTTCAATAATTTTACGCAAAACTGCACCCAAGAAACATTTTTGGACGCTCAAAAGTTAGATTTGAATGAATAAAAATGCATACGTTTGAAAAGTATCATAAACAACGATGTCTAATTTCTATTTTCCCCTCGCTGTGTTCAGAAGGAAGCAGCGAGTTCGAATTGGACCGTCCCACGATTCCATCGACTCAATGAAAGTCACATGAGCTTTTAGAACGCGCTGATTAGCTAGCAGTTACAAATCCCTTCTGCTGGTGGTTATGCCCTAAGAGGCCAAGGTCAAATTTACGCACTACGGTGACGGACGGGCATTGCGTCTCTGATTGCACCAATCACAATTGCAAGCCATCTTCACGTCAAATTCAAATCCCGTGATTATCCCAGCCTCCTTCTTTCTTTGGCTTTCACTACGATCACACATTTCACTACTTTTCTTCTCTTCATTGTACTATCTACATGTATTTTCTTACGACCTGTCTGGCACTTACATTTACATTGTTACATTTCTCGTCTCTTTTGCTTTACTCCATGTTTGTTTTCAACCTTGTATGTTTCATCTTGTCATAATAAATGTTGATTATGATATAGATCTAGATCTAGATCTATTACTGTTATGTTTTATAGACTTCTGTCTTGCTGACTGTTGCTTTGATTAATGCATGGTCTGACTTTAGAGTTCGAGACTGCGGGATTTTATGCTTTGATTTTTATTATGACCTGTTTGCATCCATTATCCTCGCACATGAATGCGGCTGTACTGTCAACGAGGGGCAAATAACTTTCAAAACAAACTGGTGCCCTCCCCTGATGTCAATGAAAACATTGCCTGCCTCAATCCCGACCTCTGTGACCTCTTCCCTGCTCCTTCCCCCTCCCCCCTCCCCGCCCCCTTTGTCTACACTGGTCCGTGGAGTCGGGATTCTCTACAGCGTGTTCGACTCGACGGATGTAGGGAGAACGACTTGACTTGACACGAATCCCACCGAATTGACCTTGCCTCTCCTCAAATTTGATTGGCTGCTATCTTGACCTGAATTCGAATTCGGAGTCGAAGTCGACGAATTCGCGCCCAAAAATGTTCGGAGTCGAAAGTTCGGAAGTTCTCGGAGTCGGCCCACCCTTAATAGATATCTACTAGGCCTATCTACTACAGTAGCCTACTGCACAGTCACTGTACAGTGTACTGAAGGCCTCTATGGTGACTTGGTCGAAAGAATCTGTTATTCTCTTTATTGAGATGTAGAGGCCTACAGATCCCTCGAATGTCTGTGGACGATAAGTCCTGATACTACAATAACAAGTTATTAAGAGAGGGCGTAGGGAGAGTAAGAATTTTTCAACTCTTATAACTTCGTTGGCCTCTTTTTTTTTACCTTTGTTAAGTAACAAAACACATAATGCAGGCATATTGTTGCGAAGAGTCACCTGGCGCAGGGAGAAGGAATCTCCCCCAATTTAAAGGGAATTGGACTCTATAAATTGGAATGTTTAAACAGAATATGGAGTTTGATCAATCTGACAGTTCTACTATACCAAGAATGTAACAAGATTTATTACTGAGAGTAACTTGGGATTTACAAATGAACCCTTTTCACGGCAACCTATTTATATTCCTTTGACCGCGAACTGGGTGTAACACACCTGCACGTGTATTATACAGTGGGTTCCAAAAGAAACTTGATAATGTAATCACCCAATAATCGGATTAAAGCCTTGCACTATCCACTCATACAGCATACCAATTTAAAGCTAAATAGATTCTGCATAATCTGACACAATAATATTTCATCTATGTTAGAGATGCTTGAGGTAATACTATGGTCACTCAAAATTGACCTTAAACAATCAGGCTTGGCAAAATTGTGCGAAATCACAGAAACGTTGTCTTCGTGCGTGTATTGGAGACCACCAGTATTGATAGAATGGACATACATTGCATATCCAATGAATGGAGAATTTGTTTCTCTATAATAAACAATATTTAGTGACGATAGTTCCAATTTCAAACAAAACAGAAAACAAAGCAATCACAAATACCACACAAACTTGGACTTAACATAAAATGTGCTCATTGTTATTTTGCGTAGGAACCATTGGTTCTGTGTAGTGCACGAACCCCTAGGGCATCGACTCTGCTAAATTTTGGACAATTATCAGTCATTTCATCCCAGATGTCACAAACGGTTGCAAACGAAGGGTCTGAATTGGGAGCAACGTCAGTTTTCTTCACCTGCTGTTTCAAGGGATTTCACTTAGATCTACCTGTAGGATTCATATCGGGCTATTTACTGGTGACTAGTCCAACGTTGATATGATATAGTTTTCCAAGAATTGTCTCGTGATAATGTTGGCCCTATTAGAAAGTGATTTGCTATGAATGGAGATGTCTACTTGAATGAAATCATGGGGGAAATAAGGGTAAGACATGCTATTCCAACACTTGCGCGGTGTAGTCAACTAAAGCAAACCATCTAATGATTCACTTGCGGACGATTTTGTTCATTAAGTCCCACCACTCCCCCCAAAAATGACAGTTTCATGGCTTCTGCTCCTCAATGACAGATGATTTTTCCAAAATCCAACTTATACAGCCATGCCAATAGCTTCTAAACAAAAACAAAAGCATACTAATGAGCATATGCAATGTTAAAGTCTCAGTTCAACATGGTATTTGTAAGTACTCTGTTTTCTAACGTGTTTGAACATGTATTTCAGAAGATGTTGCTCATTGTAGAGACAAGAATATTTCCTTTTAATTTGATATTCAATACATATCCATTCCACCAACGTTGATGAACCTCAATACACGCACGAACACACTTTTACGTTTCTTTGATTTCGCCCAATTTTGCCAAGCCTGGGTTTTTAAGGTCAATTTTAAGTGGCCATATTTCGAGCATCTCTTTACAAAAGTGAAATATTATTGTGTCAGATGATGCAGGATTTATTTAGCTTTAAATTGGCATGCTGTATGAGTGGGTACATAAGTGCAAGGTTTTAACACGATGATTGGGTGATTACATTTTCAAGTTTCTTTTGGACGCCACTGTACAGTAAAACATGTAGTATGTAGGTACTCAACTTACATACGATGACTGGGTGTAGGAAATCCAGCTTTTCTTTGTTAGTTGAGCTCATATTTACTCAAAAAGCTGCCTAACGCTCAGCCTTTCCCCATTGCACGTACTCCAAGTAAAAACATTGTGAACCTCTCCCCCCCCCCCCCTACTAAAAAAAAAGATCGTACTCCATTTACTCATCATGTTCTGTCACCAACGAAAGATGTTTTTCTCCTGTGCTCATTGAGAAAACGATAGATACTGCCCTCTGTGGTTGATCTACAATTGAGGAAGTATTGTTTGGTCTTAATTCTGGGTCACTGTTGCCCTGTTAAAAGTAAACACAATGTCAAGCTCACGCTTGGCACCAGGAACCTCTGACTGATCTATGCATCATGCTCAGGATAATTACGTTGTTCTGACGTTTGATTCGCTTCTTCTTCTTCTTCTTCTTCTTCTTCTTCTCCTCCTCCTCCTCCTCCTCCTCCTCCTCCTCCTTCTCCTCTTCTTCTTCTTCTTTTTCTTCTTCCTCTTCTTCTTCTTTTTCTTCTTCTTCTTCTTCTTCTTCTTCTTCTTCTTCTTCTTCTTCTTCTTCTTCCTCCTCCTCCTCCTCCTCCTCCTCCTCCTCCTCTAGATCTCAGGGGAAGTCGATTGCTGGTTCTTCAACATGCAGTACAATTGATTTTTACGTATCTGACCGCTTTTCCTACTTCGTAGGGCCCCTTGCTTTCAGGCAGCCACATTCAGATTCCGAAGGTACTCTTTATGTCTTTATACTGACTAGAGTATTGTCAGGTTTTGCTATGAATTAATTTTGAATTTTGCCTTGGTGGCGGCCGAAGCCTACTCTTATCGAGTTTAGAACCACCAAGGGAGCTTAAAGTGCGCAGCTTGCACATGTGACCTCCGAAATTTTTTTTCCCTTTCGAGAAAGCCAAATGTTCGGTCACTGCTACCCTAAGATCAGGGATGTGTGGCTGAAAGATAGTAGTAAGAAGGAGCAAGGAGAAGCAGTACTTGTAGAAATAGTAAGGAGCAAAGGAAGGAGGGGCCCACTGGCGGGGGTGGGCCGGGTTAGAGCGAAAAAGTGGAGATGAAAGCAGACAACAGAACATGTCTAGAGAAAAGGAAAGGAGGTGAAAAGAGAACATTTTAGAGAATTTTTAAAAATGATTTCGGTGACTGTCAGGTTTCGAACCTGGAACCTAGTGAATGTAAAGCGAACGTGCACCTCTAGACCACAAGAAGCCCGGTATGTTTGGTCCTGATTGTTCTGTTTTTTAATGATCTTCCAGGGAGCTTTTTTAAACCGATACACAATACACACATGTACATGATATTGTATTTCTATGTTCTGTGAAATGATCCCAAGTAGAAATTCGTGAGTCAGTGTGTTTTTATTGATTTGGTTGTTTTTTGTTTCTGTTTCTGTTTTCTTTTTTTTCTCTCTCCATTTCTACACCACTGATACACACACGTACATGTATGCTTCATAAAACGACTTCCATCATAAATCCATGTGCATGTTTGTTTATTTGTTTGTTGGTTTGGTGTTTTTGTTTTCATCTTATTGTTGCTTTAATGATATACACACACGTACATCTATGCTTAATAAATTAATGGCTCTTTGTTGATACACACAACTACATGTAGGTTAAATAAAACAAAACAAATTATTAATTTATGTGATTGTCTGTGTGTGTGTGTGTGTGTGTGTGTGTGTGTGTGTGTGTGTGTGTGTGTGTATGTGATCATGTGAGTAAGAGTATGGTCGTGTAGGAGTATGATAAACCAATCATGGAGAAACAATACCAAATCGGAAAACAAAGATGAAACGGAGAATTGCAATCGCTGCATCTAGACTGAAAATGATAACATCCACCTGAAGAGGACAATGCAAAGAGAGAAAAACGAAAGTTCAAACTTTAAGAACATTCTGGAGACTGTTTTCAAACTTGCTACTGAGCTGACAGCATTTTAAAATAAATTGTTCTTTAAAATTCACCCTGCGACATCTCCTTATTGCTTTACGCTGGGATCAATGATCGATCAACTTCTCTCTTTCTTGTTCCTCCTTAGGAACAGAATGGCGGGAGATTTGACTGAGCTCAATCAAGCTTACTGAAAATCGAGACGAAATGTATTCGATACTGTAGGCGATTACTCCAAGTTCAACTGTAACAAAGAAATATAGTAAAATACTAGTCGCTGTTCCCCGGTCGCTGTTTCCCGGTAAAATGACGCCAGCAGTCGCTGTTCCCCGGCGCAGCCATGTGTAAGTATGTACAATGTGTAAGTATGTACATAGGTACGTAGGTAAGTACGTACATAAATACGTAAGTACGTGAGTATGTAAGTAAGTAAGTACGCAAGTCAGTACATAGGTTAGTATGTACATATGTAAGTAGGTAAGTGAATACACAAGTACGTAAGTTAATACGCACGTACGTAAGTACCATAGGTAAAGTAAGTACATAAGTAAGTATACGTAATTAAGTCAGTAAGTAAGTAAATAAGTAAGTAAGTGAGTAAGTACGTAAGTAAGTAAGTAGGTAAGTAAGTATGTGAGTACGTGAGTAAGTAGGTTGCTAAGTGACTAAGTGTTCATTCAGTGTTCAAGGTCATTGGCCCACTTCACATAAAACACATAGACTGTAGCAAAAATGATAAATGACATACATATTAACAACATTTTAAATTCGTTTTGTATTACTTTAATGAAATTTCAATAATAATAATA
>NW_004797431.1:537896-542219 GCF_000002075.1 Aplysia californica | reverse complement strand
ATGATAGTACATAACAAGATGGTTCACTCAGCCAAAAAAGTGTCCGCAGGAAGTATGCTCTTTGCTTCAGATGGCGCTGCGGTCTGTTTTGAAGCTCTCTTTCGTTTTTCCAGAAGAAGAATAGGAATAGCACCTCCTTGCGTGCGCAGATCGACTGCTGTTCATCAGCAGTTCGGGTACGTTCAGTGCGTAGTTTTAGGTTTTTAAAAATTTTAATGACCTCTCGCCTTTCATTCTAAAGTCAAATTAAACGAAGAAAACCATCACCCTTTCCTCCGGAAAAGGTTTTTTGCCAGCGTAACCATTAAAAAAAAAGCGTTCTTCCGAAATTTATCCCAAAACATGCTAGTTTCACTTTGATTTTTAAAAACTCAAGTAGGGTAACTCTGTTCGCAAAGTGCGCTTTTGTGAAGAGGGCACCACCAAATTTTGAGGACACTTTCTTAATTGGCTCAAAGAGAGAAGTGGCCCATCTTGTTATGTACTATCATTGGCTCAATCAAGCTTACTGAAAACAATGATAGTACATAACAAGATGGTTCACTCAGCCAAAAAAGTGTCCGCAGGAAGTATGCTCTTTGCTTCAGATGGCGCTGCAGTCTGTTTTGAAGCTCTCTTTCGTTTTTCCAGAAGAAGAATAGGAATAGCACCTCCTTGCGTGCGCAAATCGACTGCTGTTCATCAGCAGTTCGGGTACGTTCAGTGCGTAGTTTTAGGTTTTAAAAATTTTAATGACCTCTCGCCTTTCATTCTAAAGTCAAATTAAACGAAGAAAACCATCACCCTTTCCTCCGGAAAAGGTTTTTTGTCAGCGTAACCATTAAAAAAAAGCGTTCTTCCGAAATTTATCCCAAAACATGCTAGTTTCACTTTGATTTTTTAAAACTCAAGTAGGGTAACTCTGTTCGCAAAGAGTGCGCTTTTGTGAAGAGGGCGCCACCAAATTTTGAGGACACTTTTTTAATTGGCTCAAAGAGAGAAGTGGCCCATCTTGTTATGTACTATCATTGCTGAAAATCGAGACGAAATGTATTCGATACTGTAGGCGATTACTCCAAGTTCAACTGTAACAAAGAAATATAGTAAAATACTAGTCGCTGTTCCCCGGTCGCTGTTTCCCGGTAAAATGACGCCAGCAGTCGCTGTTCCCCGGCGCAGCCATGTGTAAGCATGTACAATGTGTAAGTATGTACATAGGTACGTAGGTAAGTACGTACATAAATACGTAAGTACGTGAGTATGTAAGTAAGTAAGTACGCAAGTCAGTACATAGGTTAGTATGTACAGATGTAAGTACGTAAGTGAATACACAAGTACGTAAGTTAATACGCACGTACGTAAGTACCATAGGTAAAGTAAGTACATAAGTAAGTATACGTAATTAAGTCAGTAAGTAAGTAAATAAGTAAGTAAGTGAGTAAGTACGTAAGTAAGTAAGTAGGTAAGTAAGTATGTGAGTACGTGAGTAAGTAGGTTGCTAAGTGACTAAGTGTTCATTCAGTGTTCAAGGTCATTGGCCCACTTCACATAAAACACATAGACTGTAGCAAAAATGATAAATGACATACATATTAACAACATTTTAAATTCGTTTTGTATTACTTTAATGAAATTTCAATAATAATAATAATAATAATAATAATAATAATAATAATAATAATAATAATAATAATAATAATAATAATAATATAACATTTATAATAATAATAATAAAAAAGTAGCTCATTGCGCTTTACATTGGAATACCCATTTTCAAAAACCTTTCTTACTACTTCCTTTCTTCTCATGCAATATATATTTATGCAAAAAAACACACACACACACACACACACACACACACACACACACACACACACACACACATACGCGCGCGCGCGCGGTATTTTCATTCAGACGTAGGAACAGATCTGAACAACTATGATTTAAAAATAATAAAAATAACGCTATAAGCTTATGAAGGATAGGCCTGTAGGAACAGAAAATGCTTAAGATGTCTTTAAAAGATATCACTATCAAGTGTTCTTGTTTGTCTTAGTTCCATGGGTAATCTGTTCCACATAAATGGACCAAGATATGAGAAAGATCTCTCTCCATATGATTTGTATGATTTTACTGGTGTCACAAGTAAGGTGTTATCGTTTGATGATCATAGGTTTCTCCCTGGCTTATATATAAACTGATGAGTTCTCGTAGATAAAAAGGAGCAGTTTTATTTACACATTTGAAATACATGAAACAGATTTTAAATATTATTCTTTCTTTTTCAGGGAGCCAATGCAGTTTTTTTAATAGTGGAGGGACGTGGTCTTGTTTTTTAGATCTTGTTATCAGTCTAGCGGCATTGTGTTGACTTACTTGTAAACTATTCAAATATTTGTTGTTCAGACCTGTTAGGAGTGAGTTACAATAGTCTAATCTAGAAAGGATAAGAGGTGTTACCAATGTTTTTGAGGTCTCTTCGTTTAGGTACTTTCGAACTTGGTCTATCCTTTTCAGCTGAAAATAAAGGGATTTTGACAGAGATCCTACAAACAAACCCATTGATAAGTCGTGGTCAATATATACACCGAGATTCTTGACAACTTCATTACTAGATGTCATATGCCCATATAAGTTAATGTTGATACTTTCCAGAACTTTATTTAATCGTGGATTATTTATAAGAATGATATCTATCTTTCCTTAGTGTAGTTTCAATTATAAATAGTACAAATTGAGGTACAACTAGAAAACCATTTGAAATGCTTGACAAATAATAATAATTATTCAACTCTGATCAGTTGAGGTTTTGGTTGTACACATGGCTGAGGTTAACAAAAACTCCAAGGCATGAAGAGGGTGAATCCCAGTGAATGAAATCTTTGAAATATACATTCACATACAAACACGTAATCATGTTGATGCACGTAAACACCTCTCCCCTAAAATCACTCCCTCCTGTCTCCCTCTCTCTCTCTCTCTTTCTCTCTCTCTCTCTCTCTCTCTCTCTCTCTCTCTCTCTCTCTCTCTCTCTCCTGTCACAACCCCCCTCCTCCCCCCTCTCTGTCTCTGTCTCTCTTCTCTCTCTCTCTCTCACTCCTTCTCTCTCTCATTCTCTCTCTCTTTCTTTCTCTGTCTATCTATCTATCTATCTATCTATCTATCTATCTATCTATCTATCTATCTATCTATCTATCTATCTATCTATCTTTCTATCTATCTATCTATCTATCTATCTATCTATCTGTCTATCTGTCTATCTATCTGTCTGTCTATCTATCTTTCTCTCCCTTATTCTCTTTTTCTTCCTCTTTGCCTCTTTTTTATTCTCACTCTGTATGTGTGTGTGTGTGTGTGTGTCTGTGTGTGTGTGTATGTGAATGTGTGTGTGTGTGTGTGTGTGTGTGTGTGTGTGTGTGTGTGTGTGTGTGTCCCTGCCGGTCAATATCAATCATATGAAGGAAATTTCAAAACTGAGTTAATATATATTTTTTTTTAAATATCACCTTTTCCCTACAATTTAACACAAGAGTGAAGTGAATAGGACCATATTTGACGAAAATACAGAACTTTAAATTGTGCGTTGTGAGGAAACACGAAAAGGAGAAAATGGCCTCCGAAGTTGAGCAACATGTTTCCATAGCAATGTAGGTCTTAGAATTGGGATACAGACTTGAAATCTTGCAGTTATCCTGGCTATGCCACTACAAGATAACATACAGAAGTAGAAAAATATTCATAAGCAAAGAAATAACTTATGGACAAAACAGAATTTCCACGAGAATGGGCTGCACGTCAAATGCCACAAAATATTAGTATTATATTAAGAGCAAAGTTCAGACTTTCTTCATTACAATATTGAAAGTTGTTTGTATATATCCGATCATTTGGAGCTAGATAATTGCCGTGGAAAGGAAAGCCCCTCGCGGTCGGAATGCGAGGTCGGACGGTTCAACATTGACACCCATGCATTCGAATGCGTTTAAAAGGTTTCAGCATTTGGTGTTTTATAGCAAAAGAGCAAAGAAACAGAGATCTGAATTACCCCCATTTTACCGAAACCACGCGCTCGGAAGGCCGCGAGTCGGCTTACGTGATGTGTTTACGCTACCTAATTATACGTTTGCAATAGCACCATAAACACACGAGAGCACACACACACACACACACACACACACACACACACACACACACACACACACACACACACACACACACACACACACACACACACACACATTCACACACACAAACACACCAGTGCCGGATTAAGACCCAGCTGGCCCCAAGGCACACTTCACTGAGTGGCCTGAAAATGTTAGATATGGTGTAAAATCCCCCCCC
>NW_004797431.1:533797-535130 GCF_000002075.1 Aplysia californica | reverse complement strand
CTCTCTCTTTTGTTTTTTGCTTGCTTTTAATTTTGTCTTTCTTTTTGTGTTTTCTATGAAGGCGAAAGGTGTAATATACGTTTAATTGACATTTTATTATTAAACATGACAGTTTTAAATTTCATTTTATTCTAAGTATGAACTCTTGTCTGAAAGGTAACTAGAAAAAGTGAACACCAAAAGAAAAATTGTTTCTTAAAACGTTGTAGCCTAATTCTTGAAAATATAGAAATTTTGTTCTCAGGTTGCGCAGACAGACAAAATCGTAGGGTACTATATTTAATCCTCTGGGGTGTTCCGAACATGACATAAGCAAACGGTGCTTCGTTTTCATCATACAACCAGGAAGGTGAAAAATGTATAGAAAAATCCAAATCACAACCCATCCTTGCATTCATAAACCTGGAGTTGAACTGAGTTTTTGGAAGAGCTACCCTATTCATGAAACAATTCGTTTTCTTAATAAGTTACTTATCAAATCCCGTTTAGAAAAGACGCGGAGTCTTTATCTTATTTGTTTTGGTTTCCACACAAGTTGAGGACCCTTTTGAACGTAATCACTCTTTTCTTTAGAGTTTCCCAAAACCTCAACAGCCGAAGATAACGGCTTCTTTGAAACTGTCGTCAAGTTTGAAGGTAAGCTCCTACTTGAAACAGTTGGTTTTTTGGCAGATAATTGTTAGCCTATGACGCACGCTACAGAACGACATTATCGCAAGCTTACTGCAGTTTTGAACTTACTCTAGTTTCCGACTTTTCGGAGTTGCTTTTTCCACAAATTACAAAGTTCTATCTGCCATATTGTTTTGCCGTTTTGAGTCACTTAGACCAAGAGGTCACAAACCAAATGTTCTAATTTGCTCTATCAAAATCGTAAGCTTATTCGGAGTCGTTATCAAAATATTCAAATTACATGTAATTGCATTCGAAAAAGTTTGACATAGAATCTAGCTTATAATAGTGAAACTCAATTCTTTTTAACGTCAAATTTCTCAAAACTAGTTACTGAGCAGATAGAACGTTATAATTCTAAGGCAGCGTACTGCAGCTGTCTTGGACTTTCTTCAGTTTCCGACTTTTTTTATTATTTTTTTTCATAGCTGTCAAGACTGTCAAAAAAATCTTCCCATTGAGCAAAAAAGTATTACGGTTGAGGTTCGTGATCCATAGAATTTCAGTTTCATTTTTGTTCTACCTAATTTTTCTGCGACAGCACACAGTGCTTTCAACGTTTTGATATAGGCCTAGATTCTATATCAAAACGGGAAAAATATGATCAGAACAAGATGACACTAAGCTCATAATAATGTTATCGGAGACGGGAATGTTGAGA
>NW_004797431.1:529950-531913 GCF_000002075.1 Aplysia californica | reverse complement strand
CTTCTTCTTCTTCTTCTTCTTCTTCTTCTTCTTCTTCTTCTTCTTCTTCTTCTAAAAGACATCGTAAGAAGCAATATATATAATAAATAATAAATCAGAACAACTCGACAATCGTCCTTCACTGAAGTTGTCACCCGGCTATGATTGCGACAAGTAAACGCGAAACTTAAATTATACATGTATTAATAGTATATCCTAGTCCTAGACCTTTCACTATCATGGCCGCCCCTCTTTCTTCTCTATAAAAACTGCGATGCCAAGCGTGCACACCAAGGGTGCCAAAATGAAGGGTAAATAACCAGTCTCACCTTAGTGAAGTGCATGCTGCGTCCTTCCCCCATTGCCTGTCATTTGGCTCCAAATTGCGTCAAATGGTGCTCTCAATAGTAAATCGGAATTAAACCAGAGTGCACAGTCTAGGTTATTATAATGCTGTCAATGCTTTAACCCTGTGCATATTTCTTTTTAAAATTATTATAACAACAGATGTTGTCTCCCAAGACTCAAAATTATACTGGAATTGGAATCTACTATTTAAAAAAAAAGGAAATAAAAAAGAAGAAACCTGACACTCTTAAAACCGATTTTTTAAATACAGCGAACCTAATAAATAGCACAAAATAAGGCAAAGTTCTGGCAGATGATAACTATATACACGTTCAAAACGTTTTTTGTTAGCCCTGGTGAACAAACCAAATGTCTTGCACACGAAAAGTCAGTTCCTGGTATGAGCACAATTTGCTTTGATTACTGCTTGGCATCTGGAACACATGGATGAAATCAAGTTTGCAATAACAAGTTGCTGGGTGGTCTGTCACTCATGCTGGAGTGCCACAAGGAGCTCTGGGAGTGTCTGACGAGGCGGATTCCTCTGTCACTCTCGTCGATCCAACTCGTCCCATAAGTGTTCGATTGGGGACAAATCCGGTGAACGGGCAGGCCATGGTAGAGTCGGGATGTTTTTGGCACGCAAGAAGTCTCCACATACCCGTGCAACATTCGGACAAGCGTTGTCTTGCTGCAAAAAGCCACCATTAGCGTCCAGGTATGGAACAACATGAGGCTGCAAGATCTCATCCCTGTCATTCCTCTGTGCTGGCACCACTGGAAAAGTTCTGCCACGTGATGTGCGGTCAACACGTTACCTCGAACTGGTCTTCGAGCAAAGAGTCCTGCCTCACTGGGACGATTGCGGGCTCTTTAGTTAGAAATTGTTCCATGTCCAGGGATTTGAGCAGCTGTAGACGTTGCTGTTGTGGTTCGATCTCGAAGGTGGCGCACACGGATATAAAGATTCTGGGCCGCAGTAGTGACCCTGGATCAACCTGACCTAGGCATGTCATTATCACTTTGGGTGTTGTTGTATCGTGTCCATAACGCAGCAATGGTCTGTCTTGACACGCCAAAGTGCCTTGTCACGGCTTGCTGAGTCACCCCTACTTCCAATCGTCCGATTGTATTATTGCGTTCAGCATTCAGCATCAGTCAACAATAGCATTTTTTCAGTTGTCTGCGGTTGTGTTACATGGACTGTGTGAACCGTGGTTGTTGTGGCTTTTTGTACGTCAATGAGAGAGGTTACAGAATGCTGAATTGAGGACCACTACTGCGCATGAGAAAGTGGTCAAGGCTGCCATTATGGATCTAGTAAAAACTCGCCTAAACGGACGTTTTGATGTGCACTGCACGTGATTATTGGTGTTTTGGCGACAACGCTTGATCCTTTACAAAACTCTGTCCCTAATATTTGAAATTTTGTTTTGCGTTTCCTAATACGTGTATTCAAAATTTACCAGGAGCCAAGTTTCTTTTTTTTTTAAAGAGTATATTTGGCAACTTGGTAACACACTTGTCACTTTTCCCAGAGCTACAGAGTTGAAAGTTGACAAGTAGGCCAATGACTTTCAGTTGATGTTAATAATGCACCTACAATTCCTCTCATTGAAAGGGCCCCATCTTATAT
>NW_004797431.1:524896-526667 GCF_000002075.1 Aplysia californica | reverse complement strand
TTTTCAAAATTTGATAATTTTTTGCATAATTTCTGATTATTTTCCTTTATGATAACTTTATCGTTCTTTGTTAAAATTAGCAGAATCGCACAATTTCACATTTTTAGGGCTCAGTTTGCATAATTTCAGAATGAATTTTTCTTGCATAAAACGACGGGGACAGTTACTAGTATTAAGATTAATAAGGGAAGAGGAGACAAGTCATAATCAAAAAATTATATTCAGATAACAGAGACGTCAGAGATTAAGAAGTTTAGGAATTCTTTAAAAATTTAAATAACAAACTATCATTAGCAATGCTCGCTAAATTTATCTGTCCATGTGTTTACTTACATGCTGGAATTGATCTTCAGTGAGTTTGAAACAAGAGAAGAACAGACTTGTAATTATTTCATAGACTGTCTATCTGTGCAGCAAGACTCAAGACCACAAGCCGTATTGCATGATGGAATGGCCTAGGCCTAGTACTCCTTCCTTCTTATCGCAGATCACCTGACCCGTAAATGTGTCAAACAGCATACATTTCCCCACCATACCCCTACCGCTTTAGTTCCGGTATCCTCGCCCTGTACCGATGTCTTGAACTTTAAACTTGTGGGATTTCGAAATAGTGTATCAATAATATGTACCCTTGCTTTTTTTGGCCTAGTTAAAAGCCCAACGGACAGTTTGTAGTGGTGCTGCATTATTCTATGAGGGGGGTGGGGGTGGAAAGGTTTTTTGTTGTTGCTTACTAGCAACAATTTGATGCTAGGGCACGAAGAATACAAGTGCCTTTCTGAATGACGGGCTGTAGATTTGTGCACAATTGTTTTGGGTTTTTTCCGGGGGAAGGGGGGGGGGGGGATTACATAGGAAAGAAATCCGCCAACTCATTATATTATTCTTTCAAAAATCAAACGTAATTTACAACATGAAAAAATAAAACATCCCACTAAAACATAATAATTGGGGAAGGTGGGCGGGTAACCGGACGGCACCACTGGCACTGGTAGGTCCTACATCTTTTCTTGTCCATAATTTTTTCGGTCTGTTTGCCTTGCACTTTCCCTGCACTAATAATAGTAATAATAAAGGTTCTTTTGTCAATGTCTGGCGACGGCCAATGCATCCGGAGAGGACAATTTTTATAATTATGTTTTGGGTTGGGTTTGTTTTTTTTTTACATTAGACTAAAGTGACACTGTGTAAGCCGTCCACCTGTTTTATTCGACCGCTTTTTTCCTTGGTCGTCTTAGATAATTTCAGCTGTACATGTTTTGACATTTCTCTATTTGAAGAACGAATAAGTCTTCTGCAGATTGCTTCTAGATCTACGTGTATCTCCACAGAGTCAGAGTGACAATAAGGTGGTCTGGTGGTTAGGCTGTGGGACTCGTAACCTAAAGGTCGTGGGTTTAAACCACGACATGGCCCGACGGTGTGTCCTAAGGGAAAGATCATTACACGAATTTCCCTCACTTTACCTAGGTGAGAATGGCTACCCAGCGCAAAACAGCGAAATATTTTGACAGTTTGTTAATGTTCGAGCACTTAAACAGCGGCGGACACTGCTTTCCTGGGATCCTGGAAAGTTTCTTAGTGTTCCAGGGTCTGCTGGGGCAATAAATGTATTAGATTGTAAAGCACACGGAGCTTAAAGTTGATCTCTGTTTATACTTTTCACAAATGCTATTTTTTGTTAATATATTATCATATATAACTACTGAAAACAATAATTGTTTATTGTTGTTATTGTTATTACTATCTTTTTATCATTATTTTTATTAAC
>NW_004797431.1:518749-522531 GCF_000002075.1 Aplysia californica | reverse complement strand
CCCCCCCCCCCCCCTTTTTTTTAAAGCACAAACGACACACTCGAACGGATGTAACAAACAGGCGTTAAATCGAATGTTTTTCCTTTTACCAGAAGTTGTTCTTACTGAAAATATACTTTTGGGGCTGAAAGAAGCTGAATCATTTATTTGTGAAATAATAAAATACAACCAATTGTATTTAAGGCCTCAACCACGAGGCAATTCGATAACTCACAGCAGAGTACGTTGTTTCTTCTATTTATCTTAAAATATCCCTCTCGAAAAGAACTGTTAACAGGATCCTAAATAATCTCTATTTCATGCTATATCCTTTTTTATTTTTCTTTCTAGGGGTGCTCGGATCATTACTTAATACATGTAGCACGAAACAAAAATAAAGGTGAGAGGAGGACTGTATTTTTTTTTCAAGTGTTTTTGTGAATCAATATCCATTGATGAAGTTCTTGACAACCATATGTTTACCTTGGGAACAACAACAAATTCGATACCACAAGGGCCAGAACGTTGGCGTGGCTTTCAAAGAGACCAGGCTACTTACAAGCATAAAATAGTTTGATGCTGTGGTGGAATTTATTCAACGTGTTTGATGATTTGGCTGATGTGGAGTTGTTGAAGGGGTGCTTGCATGGAAAGACTCAAAGTGTAAATGAAAATTTGAATAAACTGATATGGGACAGATGCAGTAAAGAGTGTTTTGTGGATATATATACACTGTTGGGGAGGCTGCTTGAAGTGCTCTAAGCTACTTAAATGATGGTTTAAGGTCAGTGGGGAAAAAACACAAGAAAAACGTGGGAGTCATAGCTGGGACATTGTCAACAAAGGTGGGTCGTGATTGGGACCTGTAGCGTGAGATGAATGAGACTGGCAAGTCTTTAAGGAGCTCCAAAAAGAGAAAGAAGACTTTGATGGCCATCAGAAAAAGGCTTTCAGGACAGAACAAAGGGGAAGGAGGGAGATGTATACAACCTGGTAGTCATTGAATTGTGAGTTAACTACTTAAGATATCAAATGAAATTTAGCGTACTGATTTGGAGGATAATGTTGCATGTCCTTAAACTCTAACTAAAAATAATATATCATTTTAACTTATCTTTTTCTGAAGGTCATACATATTTAATTAGCAGTTTTTCTTCATAGGCCTATTACATAAAGCCATTTATACATGTGTTGTGATAAAAAGAAAACTTTTGCCTCAGCATCTAGTTTCTTTCATTCAAGACATGAATTGGGTATTAAAAAGCTTTCCTGAAAGTTGCATTGAAAAACAATAAGTAGTTAATGAACTAGAGTGTTTGAATTGAACCCTATATATTATTATTTTGCTTGCGGCAGCCATTTTGAATGTCTGATTTGCATATTTAATTTTTTGTTGTTGTTATGTCTAAAAATTCTTTACTGATTTATAATACCTTCATATTGGTGAAATCAAATATGGTTATATAATGTCCCAAATAGCCTTCTTTAGAATCCTGCTACATATCATTACCGAAATGGTATACGAACAGTTTGCCTTTCAAGATATGACAATATCCGAACAAGGGCAGGATAAATTATTTAGCTATTGAAAAGGAAATTGAATTTGAACTTTTTTCATACCTTAGATAGCTGTGCTCTATTGTATCTCAATTTTCTAAAAACGATCACTTCAGATTCGCTTCAAGCAATAATTATGCTTACTATTTAAGGAAAATAAAATCTAGATCTAGTTGCTCGAATGGACACGGCTCTAAAGGCAAATTTTTAACACTTTGTTTTGAAAAAAAATTATTACAGAACCCAAAACGCTATCAAACCAGATGGGTATATTAATTTGCATTGCCCAGAAGCTTCATTTATAGTGTTCAAACATACAATACTGCTCTGCTTCACAGAAAGAATTATTTCAGCCACAGAAAAAGTTCTTCTTCTTCTTCTTCTTCTTCTTCTTCTTCTTCTTCTTCTTCTTCTTCTTTCTCTTCCTTTTCTTAAAAAAAAACCAAAACAACAATAACAACAACAACAACAACAACAACAACAACAACAACAACAACAACATCAGCAACAACAACAACAACAAAAAATAACTTCAGACGAGTAGAATCTAGCACTCCTGAGTATAACAGACTGTTTTATACAGTGGTGTCCAAAAGAAACTTGTTACTGTAACCACCCAATCATCCAGTTAAAGCCTCGCATTACCCACTCATGTCATGGCTGGCATATCAATTTAAAGCTAAATAAATTTTGTTCCTATAATTGGTCACGATAGTTTAAAAGAAAACGGAAAACAGACCAATCACAAATATCAGGCAAAACTATTAGAAGTGCTCATTGTTGTTTTACAGGAGCAACTGGCTTTGTTTAGTGCACGAACCCTTTGGGCATCGACTCTATTAAATTTTGGACATAAATTGTGTGTCATTTCATCTCAAATGTCACAGACTGTTGCGAAAACAGGCTCTGTTTGGGGAGCAGTGTCACTTTTCTTCAGCTGCTATTTCATGTGACTACACCTACACTGTAGGATTCATATCTTGGCTATTTATTGGTGACCACTGTATAGTGTGACGTTGATTTGGTCTGGTTTTCCAAAATGCGTCCAGTAGCATAAGCACTGTGAGAAAGTGCTTTGCTAAGCATTGAGATGGCAACTTCAATGACACCATGACGAAAATAAGGAAAAGACATGACGATTCAGCACTTGCGCGATGTAGTCCACTAAACCAAGTCTTTCAGTGATTCTCACGAGGACGATTTTGTCCACCCCAGACCAGCCAAAATCTTGGCAGTCCGTGGCCTCTGTTCCTCACTGACAGATGATTGTGTCCCAACTCTAACTAGATCTAACACAGTCCAAGTGCAAAAAAAAAAAAGAAAAAAAAAAAGATTTCGCGCTCAGCACGAAGCCAATGGTTCCTAAACAAAAACAAAATTAAAACTAATGACCACGTGTAATCGTTACGTCCCGGTTTTGCGCAGTATTTGTAACTGCTCTGTTTTCCAATCTGTTTGACAATATCGCTAGAAGAACCTAGACCCTATACATTGAAGAGACCATGATATTCTCTTTTCATTTGATATTCAATACAAGCCCATTCCACCAATGGCGAAAACACAATTTTACGTTTCTCTGATTTCTAACAATTTTGCCAAGCCCGATTTTTTAAAGGTCAATTTTGATTGATCACATATCTCGGACGTCTATTAACATAAATATATGAAATATTAATGTGTCGGGTGAAGCAGAATTTATTTAGCTATAAATTGGTATTTTGCTTAAGCTGGTAGTACAAGGGTAAAATACGACGATTCGATGATTACATTTTCAAGTTTCTTTTTGACGCCGCTATAATATTTATACATCTATGGTATTATGGAGTAAAATGCAGTTTTATTCCGTTGCATTAATAATTTAGCACTTTCCATACTCTCGTCACTTTTTGTAGTCTTTTATCTTCTACCTAATGCTATGTTTCCCTCTAAACCATAACTTCCAAGACAAAAGCGTGCTAGTTCGACGAAATATCTTGAATAGGTTATGCAGTCTAGATCTAGATACAACAACGTTATAAACACTGTGTTTTTTTGTTTTTTGGTGTGTTTTTTTGTATGACGTTTAAAAAAGAGTAGGACAGAAAGAAAAAAAAGAGAACCAATATCAAGCACAGGCAAGCAATGCCCTATAGTATAGTCATGATATCAGTCTTGCTGCAAAATGTTCTTCGAGAAACACACATTGACAGACAAACACATACATACGCATGCACTTCCACACACACACACACACACACACACACACA
>NW_004797431.1:515515-516582 GCF_000002075.1 Aplysia californica | reverse complement strand
TAGCATAAGGCTTTTATCAGAATGAGCATAGATGTGTGTTGCTCTTAGAGTATGTATCTGTATATAACTCCAAAGGTCTAGTATTTAAATTCCTGCATATGGTTGAATATGGCATTTGATGTAAATGTAAATGTACATTTTGTCAGCTTTACTTCTCCTTTCATTTCGAATTTTAATGAGAGTAATATATATGATTTAATTGTTTTTAAAATGTATACCTGCAGGTGTTTTTACGGTCCTACACAGCCAAGGAAAATTTCCTCCTGGGATAATAAAGTACTATCTTATCTTATCTTATCTTATAGGTTTGGATAGAGGTTAGCCGGGCAAAGATCCAATAAAATGTTGGCACATGTAGTAAAGACAATAATATGTTTGTTGTTACAACTAGGCATGCACAAAAAGCAATTGATTGTAACCAGGGGCGGTTTGTTAACTGGGCAAGACCGGTGGTACCTGTCAAAGTTTTGTTAGCTGGACTGTGGACAATAAATTTATTGTTGATGATGAGTTTCATTAAGTTTTAAGTAAATCCAAACAAACATGTACCAACATCCAAAAAGCACCTTGCCGATTTGAAGTTGCTCAAATAGACAAATGGGATTCACTGCTCTTTTGTCGCGACAGAATCTCATTCCTTCAAGTTTGTTTATCGCGCCGGCTCGTAACTTTAAATCGTCTCCCGTCAAGCCGTCACGTCCCAGAACTTCATACGAGGACAAACCGAACAGGGCGGGTTCAGCGATGACGTCAGTTCCCTGGGCAAACCAACGCAAACCCATCGACTGCCCTCAGAGCGAATAATGCATCCCTTTATTGCCAAATTGGCGTCTTTGTTGCTTACAAAATTAAGAATGAGACTGTCTTGAGCAACACAGACACATGAATTATTTTATCAGCAATACATGTATTTATCATTCAGCCTTTCTCTAACTATCATCAGAACATTCATTGGCAGCATGGCACTAATCTTTGTAGTTTATTGAATTTTTTTTATCCACCTATAGTTCCTGTTTGGTGTTTATTCATCGCTTTCTCCCCAGTGTAACCTCCTTGATATAATATAT
>NW_004797431.1:512626-513834 GCF_000002075.1 Aplysia californica | reverse complement strand
ATCATATTATTATATATACTCAGCAGCAATAGAAACTGTCCACTCGGAAAGAAACCTGTATTGTGGTTATTATTCAACAAATAAATATTTAAAAATTGTCACAGACATATCAAAGTATGCCAAGAAGTGTTTTACCTTTAGTTTCTTGATGATGTCTCATATTGTGGCACAGTGTCAAGCACAAACTGGTACCCATTGGTTTCAAAATTTCACGCCAGTAGCGAGCATTGTAGCCCATTGCAACGATGCAAGCTATTGGCATGTTCTGCGCTTTGATCGAGTCCGTTTTGTTCTTATTTTAGTCAATTGTTGTGGTAGTCTCCACTCTTGAATCAAAGCTTGTCTCCAGTCGTTGTACAATCTGCTGCCGTTTTAAGGGCTACCTCTTAGGCCTAGTCATTTCAAGCGTAATTATTGGAAAGATGGCAAACTTGGTCATTACAGAGCCGCCTTGCTCGATGTCCGAAAGCGTTTAAAGGCCGTTGTATCCTTCTCTTGCTGATAACTCTTTCAGTGTTTGTATAAAATTGACATGCAGAGCTGGTCGTTGTGAGAAAGTGGTCTCAAAGATACCAGAGCAGTATCTAACTGTCTGCTTGGGCGGTATCGAACTCTGGTCTGCCTGGTTTGGGTCTGTCAGGTGTAACAGAGACTTGGAACCAATCTTTCAGGATATTGATGGTAGGATGGGAACAATGAAGTATCCTCGCCACTCTACGGGCTGAGATAGCTTGGAGTATTCAAATCGTCCAACAGCACTCTCGGTGCCTACCTTAGCATCTTGTACAGCAATTTAAGTCGACAAAAGCCAGCTGGTTAATGTCTATATGTAACTTATTTTTTCGGTTCTAAAACCGCCAATGTGTTGATCTAAACACAATTCAAACGATTTCATAATTTCGGCGAAACTTAAGTCCCAAAACTTGTTGTTAATTTGCATGAGGGTCACGCGACCACGGGGTTAATTTTTGTTAGGCCTAAGGAAAAAGATCATCGCGGAGTCATCGTTGGGTAGATGGGTAGATGGTGAGTGATGTGCAAAATTTCGCTCATGTACTCAAGTGAACTAAGGTGCAGTTACAAAAAACAAAGTGGAAATTTAAGTTTCTATTGCCGCTGGATATTATAAATAAATAAAAATATGGTGTGTGTGTGTTACTATTATTATTATCATTATCTATTATTGTTATTTTTTATCGTTATCATTA
>NW_004797431.1:503990-510316 GCF_000002075.1 Aplysia californica | reverse complement strand
CTGGTTCACCCACGGCCATTGGATACCTCACAATCATATTCAGATATTAAACATTCTCTTGGTAATAACTCCTTACGTCAGGAACTTCGTTAAACTGACCGTTTTCCTCCAGTATTTTTGGATGCATGCACGTATCTGCGCACGGTCCCGTAACACCAAGCCTCAGCGCAAAGGACGTACGGTCCCCCTAGCGCCAAACACTATGTGGGCGTACGGTCCCGTAGCGCCAAGCGCTATTGGGGCGTACGGTCCCCTAACAATAGCCTAGATTATATATACGAAATGGCTAGCCGTAAGTATGGCTAGACTGAAAGTCTAGCCGTACTTAAGTACGGCTAGACTGCCAGTCTAGCCGTACTTAGATCTAGGTTTTGCCCAATCGAATCAAGCCTGTTAAGTGCACAGGTCTCATTAGATCTAGAATCTAGATCTAGTAATTATTCAGGTTCAAATACATGCAAGTCAGTAAGGCACCTTTTGGTTTGGTCTGAAATACAAATACTTTAGGCATTGCAAACTAAAAATTTCATTTACAATTCAGCCATCAATATTAAGTACGGCTAGCCTGACAGTCTAGCCGTCCTTAAGTACGGCTAGCCTGGCTGTCTACCCGTACTTAAGTACGGCTAGACAAGAAGTCTAGCCGTACTTATCTTAGGCCCTATTAACATTAGAAATCAGGAGGTTTAAAATACATGCACTGTCATTAAGGCACCTGGTTTTGTCTCAAATACAAATACTTTAGGTACTGCACACTAAAAATGTATATTTACAATTCAGTAGGCCTATTTTTTGTAAATGGTCAGTCTAGCCATCATATTAAGAATAAGTACGGCTAGACTGCCAGTCTAGCCGTCATTAAGTACGGCTAGCCTCTTCCCTAGATATATATATAGATCAAGGGCTCTAGAGTTGGCGATTGTTAAGATTCCCGCGTTTAATTCCGATGTGCGTTTTTCATACCCTCAGGCATATTTCGCTTTGGTCCCTAACCCTGGGTTAGGGTTAAGGTTAGGGACCAAAGCGAAAATGCCTGAGGGTATGAAAAACGCACATCGGAATAGAGCGGGAGATTATACACAGAAAAGGTATGGTTTTACCCAAAAAACACCACAAAACACGCCCCCCGCCCGCGCGGATAGATATATACAAGGTTTTTTGGGGGGGGGGGGGGGGGGGGCGGGGGAACCCCAGAAAATAATCCCTCCCCCTAAAATGACCATTTACGGCTCAACGGATGATAAAAAGCATATAAAAGCATATATTTTCTTTAAGCTGATAGAATGAGCCATTCAAAAATGATCAGCGATCAAATAAATACAAACAATGCCGAGAACGCGATAGACTCAACAATTAGTACATCAGCACGGCGAAAATAGTGATAACACATAGCGTGTAGTCGCTCAGCGGGACCGCGTCACTTTATCGATCGATATCTCGGCCAAGAGACGCTCTACGAGGTCAAGATAACTTGCAAAGTCATTGGTCACTATTTATAACTTTGGCCTGTAATTGACTACGTCATTTTCCATATAAGGAACACTGGAATTTTCCATTGAAAAGGGTCAGCGTCTATGCCCTTTATATAGGGCCTGCGCGCTTCCCGGTCGAAGTAGGTCAGCCTTATATAGGGCGTGCGCGCTTCCCGGGTAGCCCGGCTCACGCCCTTTATATAGGGCCTGCGCGCTTCCAGGGTTAACAATCGCCCTAGATCTATTTAATTTGGCCGTCGAGTCCGAATAACATTTTGTCATATTCGGACTTGAGTCCGAATAAAAAAAATTCTTATTCGGACTCGAGTCCGAATATGAAAAATTTTTATTCGGACTCGGGTCAGGAAAAAAGGAAGTGTCTTCGTTCTATAGATCTAGATCTAACGTTCAGAGCTTCCAATTCTCCGCCATTTTTTAGTTTCCCCCACACCTTTTCTGCCGATCCGATGCCTGCCGCCTCATTGATACGCCCCCCCACCCCCCATGTTTCCCTCTTTCTTTGTTGTAGAAAAAAGTAAAATTGAAGATTAGCAGACCACCTGGCACCTGCATATTATGAGCTGTGTAAAAAAAAAAAAGACCGATTTGTTCAAATACACAAGCCTGTCACCCTGTGTCATCTCGATTGTTTACCAAGAAAAAGTTGTGTTGCTGTGTAGAGCTGAGCATACAGCAACTTTTGATTCCATTGACCAGCGCACAATTCATTATGTAGATCTACGTCAAGACCAGCTTATTATTGTAATAATGATCAGTTGCCGGGGGGGGGGGGGGGAGACTGACGCGTATGCGACGTTCAACGCCCGAACCGATAGTGCCCCCCAACCCCCCTCCCCGACACGCAGACAGCCACACGTGTGCTGGCCGCCCATCCGACCCCGACACACGCTAACAAGCCATCTTTAATTGCTTCTGATGACCTCTTGACAAATAAACATTTATTAGAAGCGCTATAACTTTTCAGGCCGGCCTCAAATTCATCATAAGATAAAACGAAGTGTATACAGACCCGGTAACCGGGAACAAAGTCACGAAGTATACAGACCCGGTAGGGGAGCTCTTTTGTGATTTCGGAAAGTTTCAGCGCCCAGACCCGGTAGAGAGAGAGAGAGAGAGTGTGTGTGTGTGTGTGAGAAAGAGAGAGACAGAGAGAGAGAGAGAGAAGTGCTAGCAAAATGTGCCCCAGTTGGCAGGAGGGAACGAGAGAAAGATAGAAAGGGAAGGAGAGAGAGAGAGGCAGAGAAATAGAGAGGGTCACTGCTCGATTGAAATTATCATGCATTGTTCTTTTCTTCAAATAGTGATTCCTCCAACTCCGAAACGGAGGGAAAACGATCGTTCTTCGAAAAGACATCCACAATCTTCATTTAGATCTAGATCTAGGCTAGCCTCGAAACTAGATCAATGATTTATGTCTGTCTGTCTAGATCTAGACCTAGGCCACAGATCTAGAAGAACCTAGATCTAGGTCTTCCCTGAGCCAAGAGGGCGCTGAAACTTTCCGAAAAAACAAAAGAGTTCCCCTACTGGGTCTGTATACTTTGTGACTTTGTTCCCGGTTACCGGGTCTGTATACACTCCCAAGATAAAAACTCACCTCCTGCACAAAACGCCTTTTTGCCCGAAGTGATACCGGTCTCTACCCAGCCTGAAGCGAGTCACGAGTGAGGCAGGACAGGAAGCCGGAGTCACGAGTCACAGGAAGTCGGAAGTGATGTCATGCTGAACAAGAACCAGAGTCCGAATAACATTTTTTCATATATTCGGACTCGAGTCCGAATAGTCACTTCGATTTAATTTTGGAAGAGGCTAGCCGTACTTAGTGACGGCTAGACTGCTAGGCTAGAGGCTAGAGCGACTGGTTGGCTAGCACGCCTAGACAGCTGGGCTAGCCATGTACTTATTCTTTAATATGATGGCTAGACTAACCTACTGAATTGTAAATAATTTTTTAGTTTACAGTACCTAAAGTATTTGTAATAATTTGTATTTGAGACGAAATCAGGTGCCTTATGACAGTGCATCTATTTTAAACCTCCTGTTTTTTAAAATGTTAATAGGGCATAAAAGAGAAGTACGGCTAGACTTCTAAGTACGGCTAGACGGCTAGGCTAGTACGGCTAGACTGTCAGGCTAGCCGTACTTGATGTAGGTAGCGTAAGGCCTCGCGGGCACTCGCGGCCTTCCGACCGTGTGGTATCGGTGAAATCGGGGTAATTCCGATCGCTGTTTCTTTGCTCTTTCGCTATAAAACATCAAATGCCCTACACCTTGTAAAAGTTCAGCTTTTCCTCGTTACAATGGTGTAAGTTGTTTATATATGTCCGATTATTAGGAGCTGGAGAATCGCCGACGAAAGCGAAGCCCCTTGCGGTCGGAATGCGTTGTCGGCCGGGTCAAAAATTGACACGCGTGCATTCAAATGCTTCGCGGAACGAGGGATGATTAAATACCGTCTTTTCATTGGCGGAGAACTGTAGAGCTTTAAACGGGCTTTCCCGTCGTATATGTTTGGCCTTTGGCGTTTAAATAGAAAGCTTTTAAAAATGCTGTCAAAATGTTTAAAGATCACTTTTTACACAAAATGTAAAATTCCGGCTTAAAAAATAGTTTAATTAAAAGATCAGTTCATTTTCTATTAGAATAAAGTAATCAGCTTGGAATTATTTTTCATCAATCCTTCCGTGAGACTGGGAAAGCATGTGACCACGCATGTGGGGTACACTACAGTGTAGAGCCGACTCGCTCGCCGCGGGGGCCGATGGGGCGCCGGCCGTGTCAACGCTCTGTGTTTTTGTCGAAATAATGACAGATCATCGTGTTTGATGTAATACAATACTGATTTGTAATGATCTCACAGTCTTGAAAAAAATTAGGCTCCATGTATTTGTCATAGTGATTGTACTCTGTTAATGTGGAGATGTTTAGTGCACTTGGTACTCTTTTATTGTCTGTCAAACATATGGGGTTGCAGCCAGTGACTGACTTTAACAAATTTGATCAAACTTTAAACAACTACCATTTTCTTAAAAATTGACTGAGAGGTTAAAGAATGGCACCAAAATGCTCAGTGGATATAGGCCTTTCAAATGGAACAGATAAATTTGGCATACAACTACTTTGAAAATTTAATTTCTGGTACCTACTTGATGGCTGAATTGTAAATGAAATTTTTAGTTTGCAAAGCCTAAAGTATAAAATTGTATTAGACAAAACTAAAAGGTGCCTTACTGACTAAACTGACTTACATCATTTAAACCTGAATAATTACTAGATCTAGAGATCTAGATCTAATGAGACCTCTTTACTCAACAGGTTCGAGTCGATAGGGCTAAACCTAGATCTAAGTACGGTAGACTGGCAGTCTAGCTAAGTACGGCTTGACTCTCAGGCTAGCGCTAGCCACTACATTTGATTTTAGAGGTAGAAAGATTCTAGACCTAGATTTTCTTGATCTAAATCTAGATCTAGAATCTGTGCTTTTTCGGTAGTTCCCACCCCCCTTATTTGAGCCTAGATCTACATTTAGACTCTAGATCTATTATAAGTTTGATGCGCGGCGAGCTAAGATATCAAACCTAACAACTGCAAAACATCAAATTATGGGAAAATCAGGGGGGCACGCCCCCCCTGAAACCCCCACACCTTATTTTTATTAGGTGAGGGGGGGGCTTGCCCTCCTGAACCCGACCGACTCTTGGCGCCAAAACCCGCGAATAACAATTGCGGGATGGGAACTACAGAGATCTAGATTCTAGCTCATTTATTTTAGGCCGGTTCTATTTCTTCGAACACTCGGGAAAATAAACTTGAACTCTAGATCTATTTCGGTAAGATTGAAGAATATCGGACCAGCGGACTGACTTTGCTTATGTCTCAACCTTAGGAATTCATGATTTTCCCCAGTTTTTAATATCTCTCAATGGAAAATCTCGGACCGGTAGATCTATTCATTAAAAATTTGTCCGGGGGGGGGGGGGGGGAACTATCAAGGTTCCGCGGAAATAGCGGGTCACAAGAGTGTGACAAATATACAAAAGAAGTAGAGGAAAATGACAATAGTAAGGATTTTATTAGGAAAGAAAAAGCAGCAGTTCCCTGTTGCAGATCAGGCAGTTATAATGAGCGTGACATGATGAATCAGCCCATTTACAATTCTACTGTGCTTGAACGAGACATGTCCCCCCTTTGGGAATGGCCTAAAGACACTACAGTCAGTGGCACCACCCCAGGGGGTACTTTAAAATATTGAGTCCTGGGATACATATGTAGAGATGGAAAGGTGCGCTCTCAATTTTGTGATAAAGTGTGAATTTTGATAAAAGTGTATTCATATTCACTGTTAAAATCAGATTTATCTTATATATCTGATCCTGAGTAATAACGCATTTTTCGATCCTGATGTTCTGAGAGAACATTTTAGATTTGAAAAACGGAAGTTGCAATCATTATTTTGTCTTGATTGTTGTGCAGAAAAGTTTGTTTTTTAGTTTCTTAAACCTTTAATCATTTTGTGGCATAATACTAATACTAATACATGTTGTTTTCTTATTTGGTCGTCAGGAGAAGACTGGATGAACCTTATTCCTTTTGTTCTCATCGTAATGTTCATGGTCTATTCTGTGGGGAAAACAATCCTCTCTCGGAGAAAGACTGTACCGAAGCCAAAGGTAAACCTTGTTATTACTGTTAACTAGGACCTGAATATAATTACTGCTCAGTGGGTCCTCATTATTCCATTAAAGTATTTGATCTCATGCAAATGTCAACATTTATGGACTGTCAAGTCCCATTAAATTAAAGTGACAAGTCATTGTACTCCTCCTCCCCCCC
>NW_004797431.1:490445-503771 GCF_000002075.1 Aplysia californica | reverse complement strand
CCCTCTCTCTCTCCCTTACTCGCTCCTTCCCTCCCTTCATCCCTCCCCCTCTCTCTCTCTCTCTCTACTTTCCCCCTCTCCCTCTATCTCTCTCTCTCCCTTACTCCCACCTTCCCTCCCTCCATCTCTGTGTCTCTCTCTATTTCCCCCTCCATCATTCCCATGTTTTGCACTGAATTCCAGCTGCAAAAATGGAAATAAGTATATAATAAAAGTGAAATTCTATGAACCATATAGGCATTAATCGTCACAATTTTAGGCTCAAAAGGGAGTAGTTTTCTGTAATTAACAGTCACGACAAAAGCGCCCAAAAATCAGAAATTTAGGTCAATACGGGATGGCACCCAGCACACAGTTTATTGAAGGCTTGTGTGCTAAAATAGGAACAGCACTTGTTGATTTCATAGAGCATGTTATTACTGTTGCAAACTATCCACGTGAGTCCAAATTTTGAGATTTTTCTATTTTTACACCATTCCAAAGCTCTATCCGAGATGCACCTTTCAGCATCACCAAAATGCAGTTTAATGATATGGTCCAGGCTTACAATTTTTTTTACTTTTCATAATTCCTGATTGGAACAATGCAATAAAAACTAGTTTTTTTCCTCTGGTATAAAAAGTACCCAAACTGATTTAAGCAAGTGGATTGCTTAAGACACCGACCATGTCATTTCAACATTAGATAAAGTTGTGTGTTAAGTAATGCAGCTGTCTGTGTTCCCATTGTGTTTGTTATTTTTCAGTAGTGGTCATTGATGGGCTATCCCATTGTCATATAAGGAACGGAAATAGAATAGAAAGAGATGACTGTTACTGTAATGATGTCAGTGTGTAATTTTGACCTCCCCTTCGTTGAAAACATGTAACATGTTTCATTGCCTCCACTTAATATATAATCCTAAATGAATCTCTTGTTTTACCTTTTTTCCCATCAAGGTGAATCAATCAATTCAGAAGGAAGACTCCAAGGTTGTAACTCAGATGGACATTGAAGACATTGGAGACAAGATGGCTTTTTGCCGTTGCTGGAGATCAAAGAAGGTTACTGTTCTTACTCTGGTCATCATTTCAAAGGCTTTGGATATTGTTATCCATCTGTTCAGATAAACTAATCCCAAAATTTTTCTTTCAAATTACAGTTTCTTAAGTTAATCTGTGATACTTTTACATTATAGACTCTATAGGTACGACTGTCAAAAGAATGAATGTTTTTTCTCTCTCCTGACATTTTGGCCCTTTTACATTGAGCAGCCTGCTGACAATATACATAGACCTGCCCAGTAATCTGATAGAATGGTATCTCTCCGATTTTATTTTGCCCCTTGAAGAATCCCGATCGGATTTACATAAAATTTGATTTCTTTTTTAATTACTTTTCCATCAGTCTTACTCAACTTACCATATGTGATGTGGAAATACATTGCTTTATTTGCAAAGTTTGTGCAACTTTCAGTTTGTAACATAATCTTAACCTACAGAGATTCTGGGGACTCTCACTTTTTTCAGCCAAACTCTGATTTTTAGGTTTAAGAATGCTCTGACCGTATCAGTGTTGGTTACATCATCTTGATTGTGATCTGCCATAAGGGCATTTTTTGTTCAGTCACAGACACATCAGCAACACTATTCTTTTCTTTTGCTTTGACATGGAACAAGATGCATGCATTGTCCGTTGGGGGGGGGGGGGGGGGGGGGGGGGGGGGGGGGGGAGGAGGTTATTAGAAGTTTTCAGGAATGAACAGTGGAAAAGATTTTGCTATGTCCCTTATTTTTGTGGTCATCTCTCCTCGTTTTTGTGTTTGTTACTCTCTTGTTGTAGCACCACTAATCTTATGCACTAATATGACCTAATTGTGTTGCAAGTGCTGTAAAACTCTTTAAAAAACTAAGAGTCAAAATTCTTATGTGGAATCCTATGCCTTATCTCCTTCCCCCCACCCCTTCCCTATCTCATGTTACAGTTCCCCTTGTGTGATGGGTCTCACAACCAGCATAATTCAGCCGCTCGGGACAACGTTGGCCCACTCCTGCTGCTCCGCAATGCTGATGACAAGTAGGGGAGTCAAGCCGTCATCTCCCACAATCTGGTCCCTCACCTGTACCATTCCTCTTTCAGACACAGAGGAACTATTAGCCATAATGTTGGACTTGGTTGTGTTGAGCTTCATGTATTTCATATACTCAGTGATGCATGCAGATGTAGATTCTACATGGTTGGGTTGTTTTCGGTTGTTTGTTTGTTTTTGTTTTTTTCTCAAAATGTTTGTAAGAAGAAGTGAGCATTAACATCAGGTGACTTGAATTTGAAGATGAAAGATCTTATGTTTATGTTTGTAAACAGTATGTTAGACCTGCATGTTTACCGACAATCGTCTGAAATCCGACAATCGCGACGCGACCCGCGAGGCGGCCGATGCTATCGCTAGGCCCACCTGTATCAGTTAATGTGCGAAGTGCAAGGCCTGGCCGACTGCCAGCGTCCCCCTTTTCTCCCGTCGGCTTTGTCGGCACTTTCATTTTCCTGCTGACTGCCGATGTCGGCGTTTCCGACATAATTGTCGGAACCTGAGTAGATATGCGAGTACGAAAAAGGACGACGACCTAAATTATCTACTTTCATTTTCGTGCTCGAGCGGCCATTTTGAATTTCGTTTTGTTGACAAATTCAATTGTTCAGATCGTGTGGATTCATTCCAGTCCGACTCACTTAGACTTAGATAATAGAATCTAGATCTAGATCTAGATTTATATAGATCCTTATAGACCTCAATGGAGGATTCATATTCCAATTCTATTTTGTCAAACCCTATCATAGGTTGTGTTGTAATATTAATGTGGGTAAAAAGCATCAGGTGCGTCAATCATTTATTTATTTAGAATCTAGACTCAGCTGAGCCCCTCTGTTTGGAATCGGATGCGGATTTCTAGTTCAAGGCCTATTCCTAGATCCTATTCACTTGTTCTACAAGATCTAGATCAAGATCTAGCTAGATCTACATTTATTTAGTTTACTAGATCTATATGGGGATTCATATTCCAGTTCTATTGTGTTGTTTTATCAAACCCTATTATTATAGATCTAGGTCTAGCAATATGTAGATATAGGCCATTATATTATGCTCCTTGCAAGCCTTGTTTGTTTTGGAGTGTGGTTTTTTAATTAAATTTTTTTTTTTCATATTGGACTTTTGCTGGCCTTTTAATATGAGGCTCGTTGCAGGTTCTTTTTTGGGGTAGGCCTAGGGGTAGGGGTAGGGTTAGGTCTCTTCTTCGTTGTGTTTGTTGGGTTGGTCGCTTGTTACTCGAAAGTCCTTCCTTATGATACCCATAAAAGCTCTTTTGGGGGGGGGGTGCGAAAAATTTTCAGACAATCTGGTTGGTTTCACATGCAGGTCTAGTATGTAGATGTTTTCTTTGTTTTGTATCTATATATATAAATATTTATAAAAATAAGCAGATATTGTTGCTCCTTTTGATACTCTATTGACGCATTGTGGATATACTCGCAGTTCATGTCGACCAAGTCCAGTTCTGATACTGACCATTCCATATATATAATTATTATAAACATAAAGTAGTCTAGTTCTAAAAGTGAAGTAAATATTTGACCTTTTTGTTTGTTGTTTGTCTCTGCTTTGAGAGTTTCTTTTTTTCATCCCTCGTTTAAAGTTATGAGACGATTCTAAGTTGTTTTCGAAGTATTTCTTTTCTTTTTTTTTTTTTTTTTTTTGGTTTTGACGGGGGGTTTGAATTGGAGTGGTCTGGTGTTATTTGGGACATCTGGTGCTCCCTTTGCTCTCTTCATGATATTTTTGTGTTCAGGTTAATCCTCTTTGTCATGTTATCATTTTGTGTATCCAGACATTATTAATAAGTTCAGGGCCATCTTTAAAAATTATGAAATATATTTGTGATCTTCCTGCAGTACAATGTTCAGGAGTGTAATGCCATTGGTCATTGTTTTTTTTTATTGCTTAGCCCTTTGAGCCCTAACTGGTCGCCGGTAAAATTGCCCTTATGCCTAGCCACGGATACACCAGTGAGCAAGATCCTATCCCCAAACCGGCGTGCCTGCGACAAAACACACGGAGAAAACAGTGTTTCGCACACAGAAGACAGTGTTTATTAGACAGGAAATTATTCGTTATTTTAAAGATCGTTCGGGATTAGATCCTGGTAGTGATGAGGACTACCCTGAGCGAGATGGAACTGGAATGCGATTCTGACAATGATGTGAATGTGGGCGTGAATATCTTAGTAGCTCAGAGGCAGAGGCATATGATAGCCTCAGAAAGTCGAGGCTCAAAGGGTTAAAAATGCATTGTTATCAGTTCAAGGTTAAATATTTTTGTTCCAGTCATTTGTTAAAGGATGTCTCACTCAATGTCATGTTCTTTTGTCTGGTTTATAAAATATTTTCAGCTTGAAACTAAATTGTATTAACTCGCCCCAGCCTCACCCACACCCTCCCCAAATCATGACTTGCCTATAATGCACTTGCCTTTAGGCCCTCCCTGAAGGTTCATTGTAATAATTGTATGTTGAGAGACTCTCAAAAATGTTATGTTGTCAGTCAAAATTTTTCGTAATACCATTTGAAGTCAGTATGATATATTTTAATATGTCATTTACCTTTGTATGATTAATACAGTTAAAACTTCCATTTATACGATCACTCAAGATCACAAAGAAAGGTAACCATTATAGACAGTTGGCCTCTATTGACAAGATCTAGTTATGATCTCTTAATAAACCTATGAAAATGAATTCTTAATTCTTAATTGGTACCTGAAAACCACCACAAACAACACATAGTTTAAAGCAAAACATTTCCTTTTAAGTTCCCAACATTGTATGTTTATTGGTCAACAGATGGTTCGATGCACGCACAAAAAATCAATTCAGCCGTTGCATACTTGTGGCTGGGTATTTTTAAAGAAGCATGTTGAACTTAACATAATCATTTGAATGTTATAAAAATGTAAAGCAGAAGAGTTGCTGGGACCTGAGAAAAATATCAACGTAACCGAAAATCAACTCGAATGATTTCAACTGAAGTGGAGTCAACTGTATCCCTTTTCTTTACTCAAACTAATCCAAATGTCTCTTATTCATAAATTGAATGTAATTGTTTATATAATTATATGTATTGCTTTGTGACTTTGTGTGATATAACTCAGATTGTTAAATAAGAATGTTTTGTAGCAATTTTGAATGTATGGCTCATTTGGTTTCACTGGACAAGAACACCTATTTTACTTCTTTAAACTTAAGGTTTTTTCATTTTATGTATTTTAGGTTTTATGCCCATCTGAAGAAAGGCTATCTGCTTAATCAATAAATCATTGCTGCATATTCTGTAATATGAAAAAGACAGGACATTTCTATTAAACTTAAACTGGGGGCAGTTGGCAGTGCCGAGTATCTCATCTCAAGTTTTCTTTCCCTCTCATCGCTTATATCCAGCAAGTGGTGAGAGAGACGCTTTATTTAGTGGGATAGGGTCTTATTTTATTAAAAGCATGCTGTGTGACCTGCACTGACTTTAGAAAGCTACTGTGAGGGGGGGGGGAAGAAAGGGGGAGATTCAACATGGAGGTGTAATGAAACGGTTCAGAATTGTTCATGTTAACTAGATCTGATGGAATTTTTTATTGAACAGTTAAGGAGACTTCCAATGCATGCGGGAAAAGATGGGGATATGAAATTTATTCGTTTTGAACAGTCTTCTGTAGTTTCTTGAATAATAATAATGTACCGTTTTTCTCAAGGGATTGATAACTCCATAGATCTGCGAAGAGGAGATAGATTTAAATTAAAAATTGTTTTTTTATGGTGTGCACTGTTGTAGTTTGTCGTCCTTAGTTTTATGCTTTATTTTCAATACATATTCATCACAGTTGCATCTTTGTGTGCTTCACTTGTGTTCCCTGAGCATTTAGCTCAACAGCAGTGTTCTAAAAAAACCTCAGCACTCTCTGGCATTGAGACAATTGTGTAATTAACACAAACTTTTTAATATAACATGATATTATTATATTATAATTTTTGTTATGCACAAATTTTGCTATTATGCAGGAATTTCAATTGAAATAGCAAAATTGAATGATTGGCTCAACATTTTATGAATTGTGGCTAATATGCCATGCTAACATGCGTGTTGTTGGGATTAAAGTTTTCTAGATTTGCAGATTTGGGTGTTCGACATTCATTTTATACACCTGAACTTGAATACAAGGAATATTTTTTAAAATACAGAACCTGAAAATCTTTCACTGTGTGCATTTTGTGCTATCTGCAACATAGAATATTTTAAAAAATCAGTACCTGACAATCTGTTCACTGTGTGCATTTTTTGCTATTATTTGCGTGTTCACTATGTGCGTGCTGGACCATTTTGTTTTCCCAATAAAGTCTTAAATGGCCATCATATACAATGTACATGGAAACATGTACTGTTGCTGACATCTTGAATTGACTGACCGTGGATATATTATGCTCAATTTGTAGCCTAGTGGGGTTGCCTCTTCTTGTCTCAGGCCACAATAGAATTTCATCCAGTGAGGAAGAGTTGATTAAGAGGTTCTGCAGCAGCTGTTGAGATGCAGGTCCTAGAAGTCTTTCGTATTCTTCTCTTGTCGTAATGCCAAATGCTGTCTTACATGTTAATGCACAAAATGATTTATGAGAAATACTAAATGACTACATGTAAAAATGTGTGGTTTTTTTCTTAATGTTTACTCGCATAAAGTTACACTGTAGAGCACTTGCTTGAATGATAAATAAATAATAATAAACATCTGCCATAGAAATAGAAATTTTACAGGTTGTTGTGTTTTTTGTTATAATATATATATATATATATATATATATATATATATATATATATATATATATATATATATATAAAACAATTGTGTCTTTGATCCACGTCTTCTAATTTTGTTTCTTGTTTGTGGTGTAGTGTCTTCTAATTTAATTTTTTTTCTCATTTATGGTTTGGTCAAGATCAAGGGGGGTTAAGGACGACTGCCTTTTTTTTTTTTCAAGGGTGACCTTATTTAGGCCACACATGGCCTAAATTAGCTAAACCCCCCTCCCCTACCTTATTTAGGCCACAGGTGGCCTAAATAAGCTAACCCCCCCTCCCTTACCTTATTTAGGCCTAAACCCCCCTCCCTTACCTTATTTAGGCCACACCTTTATACAAAGTCACAGAAATATTCCTTTTGTGCTTATTGATGTACAGTGCAGGGTGATTTTACATGCAAGGATAATTGGACAAAATGGGCAATATCTTTATTGCTAATGGTCATATTTAGACAAATCCTATATCAGTGTCTTTCTTTTCTTAACTGCTCATGGTTATTAAAGAGTAAACCAACTAGGTAGTGATTTCGGATTCCTAATACTAATATTATGGGCATTCTTAAAATTTTTTAATTTGTTTTTAGCGCTTTTCTCAACGTAAAACGGATTCCGTAAAAAAACAAAACAACAATGACCTTATCTTTCTTTTTCAAAGTATTGTGCATATATTTGTGTGAAACTATATATTCTATGCTTTCATGTACATGAAAAAGCTAATAAAGGCAAGCAAAATGTTCTTCAGAGACATAGATCTAGTAGTAGGCCCACTGGAATTTTTTTATAAACCGGGAAAGGTGACCAGAAAATAACAAAATTAATTTATGATCTTCACTTGCACTTGCAATTTTTTGGACAAATTATAGTCTACCTCATTGTCTTTTTTTCCCCGCATTTTTCTTCACTATTCATGACAACTGACATGTATTGTTTTCAGTTATTATCAAGAAAGTGGATAGGCGGACTACGGGGTCTATCTAGCCAAAAGGATAGGTGGACCCCGGGGTCTACCTAACAAAATGCTAGGTTTTAGGATGTGAACCCCGGAGTCAGCGTAGTGAAATAAGTAGTAGATCTAGGTTTAACTAAGGATAGGTGGACCCCGGGGTCAACATAGTGAAATAAGTAGATCTCAGTTTATTTTATAGTAGGACTGGCGGAGCCCGTGGTCAATGTAGTGAAATCATAAGTAGATCTAGGTTTAATTAAGGATTGGTGAACCCTGGGTTCAATGTAGTGAAATAAGTACAAGTAGATCTAGGTTTAATTTTAAGGATTGGTGGACCTTGGAGTCAACGTAGTGAAATAGGTAGGTTTAAGGTGGACCCCAGGGTCTACCTAACGAATACTAGTTAGGTTTTTAGAATAGGTGGAACCTGCGGTCACCGTAGTAAAATAAGTAGGTTTAATCAAGGTGTCCCGGGGGTCCACCAATCCTTAATTAAACCTTCTTATTCCTCTACGGCTATGGTGACTCCGAGGTCCACCAATCCTTTTAAAATGAACCCTACTTATTTCACTACGCTGACCCCGGGGTCTACCAATCTTTAAAGAAACCTACTTATTTCACTACGGTGACCCCGGGGTCCACCTGTCCTAAAAAAACCTAGTATTTCGCTAGGTAGACCCCGGGGTCCACCTTAAACCTGCTTATTTATCACTACATTGACCCCAGGGTCCACCAATCCGTACTTAAACCAAACCTTATTTCACTACGTTGACTCCGGGGTTCACATCCTAAAACCTAGTATTTCGCTCTGCAGACCCCGGAGTCCACCTATCCTCTACAGGACTAAACTATTATCAATTTGCAATTTTCATTGATTAGCATATTTTTATTTTAAAAAATTGAATCAGAGTCTCGCTGTCTAAAAGTCCACTGCTGATGCTATTCTTTTCAAAGAAAATGGCACAATTTGATTTTATGACATGTTGAAAAAAAAGAGTTTTAAAAATATCCCGAAAACAACATAAAATGATTATATAGATCTCTCTCTCTCTCTCTCTCTCTCTCTCTCTCTCTCTCTCTCTCTCTCTCTCTCTCTATATATATATATATATATATATCTCTCTCTCTCTCTCTCTCTCTCTCTCTCTCTCTATATATATATATATATATGTGTGTGTGTGTGTGTGTGGGTGTATGTATTTTATTATGTATACTAAAAGACTGAGCAGAGGCTTACAATGTAAATTCTGTGCTCTACAAGTGGAGAAAATCGTTTATGCAAAACAGATTTTAGGAAAAAAAGTTGGATCTAATTATTCTAATAAAAGTAAAAGTGAGTGTTATGCTGAGATTTGTTATCATTGACTCTGGAAATACAGTTAATTGCTGAATCTAAAAGTAACTAGAACTGAGCAATTCGTTTTATTTCAATTCCAAAGCCCAAAGGCATAGCAATAATAAGTTAGATCTAGATCTAGCAGTTGTAGGCTCTCTGGCTGCTTCTAGCATAGGCCTGCTACTACTGATTCTAGACAGGGAATCTAGATCTTGCTATCGCCTGCACTATTAAAGTCAAATATATGGTAAAATAAAAACAAAACTGAATTTTTTGTCAGTCAGTACATCCCAATTGCCATAGCCGCATGTATTAATAGTTGAATAATGCGATACCGAAGCAACACGTTATCACAGTGTGCAGGGGAGAGCGAGGTGCCCGGTCGATTCGGTGGTTCGGCTTTTGTAGATCTATGCATTTTTTACGGAAAGCCCTATTACCTAACCCTATTACTAGATCTATTAGTGTTGTGAAAACTTCAACCTCTACAGCTCAGGCGTTAAAAGATGCTGGAAAATAATACGTCCTGAAGTTTCATAATTTATTTTTATAAAGAACAACACACTACACAGCCAGTAGTTTTTATTTCATCGAGTTATAAAAATGGCCTTCGTATAAAAATTGCCTTGTTTTCAGAAGCAAATTTTAATATTTCTAGTTCTACCGAATCGATTTTCACACGAATTCAACCATTTTGATGATCTTTCTTTTTCTTTTAAAAAGATGTAGATCTAGGCCTGTCAGATGTGGCAGTGCGAATAACACTGAGTTGTTTAGATCTAGATCTAGACCCATCAAAACACGAGGCTTCGTGGCCGATCACAAAAGTCTACGGGGCTTATCGAGGCCGATTCGCCCTGCTGCGAGCACGTTCACTAAACTGCCTACTAGATAAAATCTACTACCAAATATTCTCTACACGATCTTTGCTACTGCTACTACTAGGCCTACTAGCCTACATGTACTACTACGAGAGAGTGTCACTCAGGCAAAGATAGTGTAACTTTGACTCAGCCACGTAATGTACACACTTTTTATACCCCAAATTTAACCTGGAAGTCCATTCGGAGGATTTGACCTTTTCACTTGATCAAAGTGTTCAAAAATGGTAGCCTAGCTTTTGCCCCTCCATGAAGGAAAAATCTGGCCCTCATTCAAACCATTGGGATTGAGCAAAATTTTGCGTATTGTGCTTTGTTCTTTACAATATTCATTATGGTTATGATTTATAAGTTGTACACTGAGACAAAACCGTACTAAATGAGAAAGGTGCACCATTAAGAAAGTGGAACGAACTCAGTTGCCTGAAAAGGGTAGTTTGAGCATGTGTGGCCTATATAAGCTAAACATCCCTCCCTTACCTTATTTAGGCCACAGTCCACTGTGGGCTAAATAAGCTAAACCCCCCTCCCTTACCTTATTTAGGCCATATGTGGCCTAAATAAGCACTCCCAAAATTCAATTATTTTACTACTGTCCTTGTTTATTGTTTCAATCACCACTACGACTTACTTCAGTAGAGTCCACTTTTACTTTTAACGAGTCTTGAAATAACTAAAAGTCTTATAAAGACACTATTCTAAAACTCTGGGGGGGTTTTCTTCTTTATCTTAGTAAATTAAATGTGACAAACACGCGAGTCGGTTATACAGAATATTGCTGCTGCTGTGCACAGCGCATACTATCTGGCCCTCTAGGAAATCGCGATCTTGCGGCCGCGTTTTTCGTCGAGTCCCGAATAAAGCTGCAATTTTTCGCAATTTCTTACAGTTTTAGGCAAAATAACACTAACGCTCTAATTTTAACAGAATTTTTAATTCGAAATGGCGCGAGTACAGAGCCGATAGGCCGACGTAAATCATGGTTTCGGCCCAGCTCTTGTCTACTGCGCGTACTCTGAAAGCTATTAAAACCGGAAATTCAGGCTGGAATACATCACTTACAACACAAACTGAGACATAGATCTAATGTGTGTAAGCGTGCGCGTGTGATCAGAAAGTAGGAGTGTGTGTGGTATGCATGTGTGTGCGCGTATAAGGTGTACGTGTGCGTGTGTGTGTGTCGTGCGCGCGCGCGCGTGAATATTGTTCGTACATGATGCACGTGTCTACATACACGGTGCCAGGGCACTTAGTCTCAGTATCTACGTACACAGTAACCGGAATGAAAATAAATCAATATTTGTCCTGTGCTGTCACTTGTTGAAAAAAAAAAAAAAAGGAAGTCATACACATTCATGTACAAGTACAAGCGTCTTGTGGGGCTCGCCATCGTGACCGGTCAGTGAACCTGTGCGTGCGCATCACATTGTGAGTACCGGTTGGGGTCACCAAAGTTCATTCAAAGTCTGTGCGCTGCGAAATTTATGCCCCCCAAAAGGGGGGGGGGGGGGGGGGGGGGGGGGTATTGATTTTTTTTAAAAGGTCGGGAGAGGGCTGGGATTGAAGGCAACACCGGATGACAAAAATTGAACTTAGATTCTGAACAACTGCCCGGTTACCGAGTACGTGCCGACACTGAGATTATTACGCGCCCGGTTGCCGGTTACCGTGTACGTAGACACTCAATAAATGTAAAACGCCTTATTGCTGTGCGTTCACACGGGAGTGGTCGCTATAGAAATGATCTACATTGTTATCACTATTAAAAAAGGAGAAAAAATTTGCTGTATTTTACGATTTGACTTAGAGTTAAAACAATACTATACTGGTTTAAAAAAAGAAAACATCTGAAATAGATCGGAATACTAATTACCGGTGTATCGAAAGTAGGCCTATCAAGAGAAAAATAGAATATGATCTGAATTGATTGGGGCTTAAGCTAATTTTGCAATTTAGAGGTTGTTCGAATCTCCCATCTTTTTTTTTTATAGACTGAAACTCATACTTAACTTCTAGATCTTTGCATGAACCAAGTACCCGGTAACTAAATTTGGTCAATGTTATGCCTTCATTTAAAAGTTATTACGAAAACCGAGGGTTCCGTTATTTTGGGTCACGCGGTATTATATTTGGTCGATAACTTTATTGTTAACGTACTCGTGTGTTGTTACTAGTACTAGTAAATGTTGTAAATAAAATTTGTACTGTGAATCATGATTTTTTAAAAGGCTGTTCTCCTTTTATGCTACCGGTACTCAAATTGTCTTGTTTTTTAAACTAAAAATGTTAAGCCCGTATTAATGCGCCTGAGATGGGAAGGTTGCAATTTTTAGGCAGTTTGCCTTGCAATTTTTTGCAATTTTTCAATTTCAAAAATGCAATTTTCCGCGGGGCCAGGACGGTTTGCCAATACATGTATTGTAAAACCTCGCCAGTTGAGAAACTTGGTGATCTAGCGAGTCAAAGAATGGGAGAGCTCACGTGTGCCTACAACACAAAATTCTACACTTAAGTGTAGAATTCTGTGGCCTACAATGAAGGCCGGAGCGAATGAGGGGGGAGGATGGGGCATGCGCAGACAAGCAGAACGCATCGCGTGATAGACCAGCCTGGTCTAGATTATCTAGGCCCACCATGCCTCTCACTTCTCCGATGGGCGGATGGAGAGGTCAGTGCCGTGACTGTGGTGGATGGAGCAAATGTGTGACGTGGGCAGGGTGTGGTGTGTACCCAATGTGCTCAAGCAGACGGAACGCACACCCAAGGTGTGTTGGGTGAGGGACAACACAGCGGGCATCGTCAGGGGAGATAACAAAAGAAATAAACAGACCACCTAACTCATCATAGATTAGGCCTACTTTACTACTGAGTACCTTATAACATTAATCCTGCTATAACGGCGTTTTCGCACCAGTCCCCTCCTCGTTATTACAGGATTTCACTGTGATCACGCTTCCCTCACCACCTGTTGAAATTGTTAGGCCTACTCATCTGTCAACTTGGGTAAACTTTCACTGGAAGGACTAACAATAACGACAGGTGAAAGGATTATGACGGCCCGGCCCCAGCCTGAGGGGCCGATTCAAAATTTATGGCAAAGCATTGGGCAATGTGAGACCACGCCATTTCCCCCCTTTCTTTCTTTTGTATGTGTGTGTAATTTGTGTTATCTTAAAACTATCTCAGCAATTTTCGTTCCATAAATTTAGGCTGTACCAGTAGACCTGCCATTCTGTATTCTGTACCTCTTCTTTTCCTCCCCAAAGTTGTACACACACACACACACACGCA
>NW_004797431.1:445323-490212 GCF_000002075.1 Aplysia californica | reverse complement strand
GTCGACGATGAAATAACCCAACTCGCACCCCCTTAGTGACGTAGCACGTAGCCTATCACCCGCTAAGAGGCGAAGCGCCCCCACGGCGCGGACGAAAGCCGAAAGAACAAGTAGAGAATCTTTGGCATTACGGCTCGGGATTGCGTGCATATTTTATATAGCAATTATATATTATAGCAAAGTATGATACCTTGCAAGCAATTGCGTGCTTAGCAAAACAATGTTTTGGTGCACGCAATTGCGTGCTGTATAGCAAAAAATGCATAGGTGCACGCAATTGCGTGCGTATAGCAAATTAATGTATTACTGTTAGTGCACGCAGAGACTTAATTACGCAATTATTGCGTTCGTATCACACTCCCATTCAGTTCAGATTTAGCCAAGCCTTAAGGCAGAGTTACAGAAACTTATTTTGGGTGGATTTTCTCTCTTTTTTCTCTTGTTATTACTCTGAATAATAAAAATATTTTCCCTTGGGAAACAATAATAATAAATAATTCCGCGAGACCTTTCCCGGAAGAAGAAAAAGACTGCTTCACAGAATTCTACACTTAAGTGTAGAATTCTGTGGGAAAGACAGAAGAAGGAGCTTGGAAAAATCAACTTCCGGAAAAGCCGGGTCTGTCAAGATGGCCTCCACTGGAGTTTTACCGTTTGTGAGGGGCATAGATCTCACAAACAATGACTTTTCGGTAAGCTTCGTGCATGTAAACTAACAGTTCATCTTAGATACATTTGTTCTCTAAATGTCTTTCCTCTTCGTGTTTGCTTTTCTGAGACAAGACGTGTTTTTGTCGAACTATGTGACCGTGCGCTGCGAGCAGGAAGTGACTTTGTAATTGTTACACTTTGTTGTTTTTGTTATAGACTGACTAAGTATAGAGAGTTAGGTAGGCCCTTGATCTAGCCCTAGGCTTTTATAGAAATCTAGAGATCAAGATCTAGACTCCGACTATATTTTATTATAATAGTAGGCCTTGATCTAGTTATTATATCAAGTAAAGTGTAAGTAAAGGTAGGCCTAGCCCTAGTAAATATAAGTTAGAGTTCCTTCCTCTGGCTGGCCTCCGTTAAGACTATTAATTAAGAGGGTGGCAGTCTGCCGCAGGTAGACAGGAAAGCGGCAACCTCTTGTGGCCTCGTCCAGAGTACATCCGGGCCCGGTCTCGCGTTGTTCTCCATAAGTGGGCCTAGATGTGCTTCCCCCCGCGGGCACTCATACAGTGCGTGCTGCAGGTCGTCAGGACTTGCGCCACACGCCAGACAGGAATCATTGGGAGCGGAGCCTATTTCATGGAGATACGTCTGCAGGATGGGGCTCTTCACGTTGCATCTTAGCTGCAATAACACTCTTCTCTGTATGACGGTAAGGTCTTTCTCTTTGTCCCTCTCCGGTGGTGGCTTCACCTTTCCCCCGACGGAGTCGCGCACTCGCGCTTTCTCCCATGCGTGGACAATGATGTAACACGAGATGCACGAGCTTGCTGACGCGATATCCACTGGAGTGTTGGACTGGTCGAGGCAGCCTCCCTTGTTGGCCAGGGCGTCAGCTCGGTCGTTCCCATAGATGTCGCAATGTCCTGGTATCCATTGTATGTGAAGGTGTCCGTGGATTACACAGCATTGGCAGATAGTGGTCCACATTTTGTCCTCTATCTCAGTACGAACTGCAGTCACTCCGGACATTAAGTGTTGAACAACTGACTGAGAGTCTGTGAAGATGTGGATTCTTTGAAAACGTGGTTGTTTTTAGAGCCATTGCAGTGTGCGGAACAGGGCGGTAGTTTTAGCTCGGTAGCTGCTTCCGTATAGTCCCGTGGGCATGGATACGCATGTTTCCTCCCCAGAAGATTTGTCTAGACACCAGTATCCTCCTCCACATAACCTGTAGCCGTCGGTGGCATGGCCGTCAGTGAAGATATCGAGGTCGGACGTAGGCAATCGGCGCACAGTCTCGAGAGCTGCTTCACGTTGCATATTAGGTGGATCTGTTTTTGTTGTAGACACTGCCACGGGGGAGTTGTTGTTTTTGTTGTTGTTGCTGTAGCTGCTCTCCCTTACCATTCGAACTTCCTGTTCTTCTACTTCAAATATAATTAATATACCCATTGCTGTGTTCTGCTTCTTCTACTTCTATTAAATGTTCCTATTTGTGACTGCTGTTTTTGCCAGAATTGTCTCCGTAGCACTGAAATGGCAGCAGCTGATAGTATGTTGGTAGCAGTAATATCGTCCTCCTCCTCTTCCTTTTTACTCCTCCTCCTCCTCCTTTTTTCTCCTCACCATCTTCCTCCTCCTCCTCCTCCTCCTCCTCCTCCTCAACCTTCTTCTTCTTCTTCTTCTTCTTCTTCTCCTTCTCCTTCTCCTTCTCCTTCTCCTTCTCCTTCTCCTTCTCCTTCTCCTTCTTCTTCTTCTTCTTCTTCTTCTTCTTCTTCTTCTTCTTCTTCTTATTCTACAAAAGATCACGACGATTGAAGAACTGATCAAATACGTTATAATCAAGTGTGGCTTGGCTGCACTCAACCATCCTCGAGGCCAGCAGTGGCTTCCTGATAAAACCGGCCAACCCACAAAATTGAGGGTTGGTCGGTTTTATCGTGGAAAATTTGAGCGACATAACCGTCTAACCCACGCAGTTTCATTAAAAGCGATTTTTTAAGAAAAAAAAGGTCTACAGTTTTTCGGTAAAGTGTTTTTATAACTGTTTAAAGCATTGATTTATCGTTAGACACCTTTGTTTTGAAATAAAACAGTTTTTTCCTTCTCCTGTAAAATTTACCTCGCTGGGGTTAGCCGGTTTTATCACAAGGCCGACGATATGTCCAATTATTAGGAGCTGGAGAATCGCCGAGGAAAGCTATCTCGGTCAGAATGCGTGGTCGGCCGGTTAAAAAATTGACACGCGTGCTTTCAAATGCTTCGCGGAAAAATTTATGATCAAATACAGTCTTTTCATTGGCGGAGAACTGTCGAGCTTTGAACAGGCTTACCTGTGGTATATTTTTGGCCTTTGGCATTTAAATAGAGAACCTGTAAAAATATCGTCAAAATTTTCAAAGATAATTTTTTACACGAAGTATGTAAAATACCAGCTAAAAAAAGCTTCCAATAGAAAGATCAGTTAATTTCCTATTAGAATACAGTAATCAGTTTGGAATTATTTGGCATCAATCCTTCCGCGAAACTCGGAAAGCATGTGACCCCTCACGCGGGGTACACTACAGTATAGTGTCGACTCGCTGGGTGAGGGGGGCGGGGTCAATGCTCAGTGTTTTTGTCGAAATAACGACAGATCATCGTGTTTGAGGCAGTAAAATACTGATTTGTAATGATCTCAGTCTTGAAAAAAATGTGGCTCCATATACAGTCGAAGAACCTGTTTAAGATGGAATCGCATGGGAGCCAGAACAAAATTTCGTCTTAGACATTTTCTGTCCTAGACAGGGGAATTTAGGAGGAGATGGAGGGGGGGGGGGTTTAAAGGCCCAGCCGGTGGGATCGAGGATCGCTTGTACGATTGGCAAGCAGTGGTCAAAACTTCTCACCACTCAATTGCTATCCTGTCTGAAACGTCAGTCTTACTTATCCAATTACCACCAGTGCTTGCCTTTCATAGTATCATAGGACCTCTGTTTGACCTATTAAAAACAGAAACGCTTGAACGCCTCCTTTTTTTCCACCTTTAGCCCCACCCATCAGTGTAACAAGCACAGTCAACCAATGCCACCCTTCACTGCCATCATGTAACAATGATTCGAGGACCTCTTTTCTCGACTGGTGTACAATCAGGAGGCAGGCATTGGTCAACCTTATTTTACACCTCTGGCTTCTCGCTACCCAGGAAAGTTTCCGTAGTGGTTCGAGCACTCTCACAAGCTGTCGTGAGATTTCACACCTACACTACCCTGACCATCTGCATCGCTCAGGGCTCACATGATGGGGTAACATCTACCCCCGAATTGCACCCCTACTCCCTTTCCTCGCCATGACGCTAAGTTTAGAGCACAGAATTCTACACTTATAGTATAGAATTCTGTGGTTTAGAGCCAGTTGAACCAAACTTGCGAGTTTTGTTTCAAATCAGGGCTGGGCGGGCAAAGCATTTTCCGTCTTAGACAGGTAAAACCCTCTGAAGGGAGCGGACTTTTCTTTCTGTTTCCGCGTTGGACAGGTTTCCGTTTAAAACAGGTAATTAAAGAGGAATATATCAAGGGGGGAGCGGGGAGATTCTCAAGACAGGTTTCCGTCAAGGCAGGTTCGGTTGTATATGTTATAGGGATTGTTACTCTCTTAAGTTAATGTGGAGATGTTTAGTGCACTTGGTACTCTTTTATTACCTGTCAAACATGGGGTTGCAGCAAGTGAACGACTTTAACAAACAAACTTGATCAAATTTTAAATAACTACCATTGTCTTAAAAATTGACTGAGAGGTTAAAGAATAGTACCAAAATGCTCAGGGGATATAGACCTTTCATATGGAACAGATAAATTTGGCATACAGCTACTTTGAAAATTTAGTTTCTGGTACCGTAAATTATAAAGAAAAGACCGAACCCTGACCTTAAACGAACCTTAATCCAAATCCTAGCCCTCAGCCAAACCCTAGCCGCCAAGTCCTAACCACTAACCGGACAAACCCTAGCCTAACTCTCACCTTTAAAACCGTAACCCTATTACTTAAATTACTATGACTATTATTGTTAATTGTAAATTTGCACTGCGTCAGGGAAAGTCTTAGGCTTAGGAATAAGGGGGCATCTTAAACGTAAGATGAGTACAATAAATGTTCAATACAATATTTTGTAATTTATGTATCCATTTTATGTATTTTGCGTATATATATAATTTCAATATTGTGTATTTGTATGTGCTCATTTCATAACGATGTGTAAGTATGTGTGTGTGAAGCAAGTAGATGTGTGTGTGCGTGAGTGTGTGTGTCTGTGTGCATGAGTGAATATTGTTCGTACATTCATTTATGTAAAACGCATAGAGCTGTGTTCACACAGGAGTGGGCGCTATAGAAATGATCTACTCTATTATTACTATTATTATTATTATTATTATTTTTGATACAAACACCTGTCCAGAAAACTATATATATATACATACTGGGTTGGGTTCCTGTGGCCTCCTTGAATTCAAGGAGTCTTTGATTTTGCATTCAAGGAAAAATCTCTTTGAAAACTCCTTGAATTTTAGGAACCTCCTTGAAAACTTGAATTTTGCCAGATCGGACATGAACAAAGTTTTTGTCAGAAAATCTAAACTATGATTCCTTTCGTGTGTAGACCTATTGGAAATAGGCTTCTGCATGAATTTCTGGACCAAATCTCCTTGAATTTTAAAAATTCCTCCTTGAAATCGCCTTGAATTTGGTGGGGAGTTCATGGCAGGAACCTTGAATATAAAACTCAATCGACACACACAAAATATAATGTTCTCATGTCTCTTTCATGTTTTTCTTTAGGCGTATTGAAGCAGGTAAAGATGATTTTGTTAGTTGAGGGCTGCTGCTACTGCTAGTGAAGATTTAGACAATAGAACCCATTGTACAAGGAGGGGATAAGAGAAACAGACAGAACAAGCTGAGTGGACATTATCCAAGAATAGAGATGTTCTACCTGAAGAGATGAGCAATGCACAGTGAGAACTGGGAAGGATGAAGAGAGCTGGTTGCTAAGTCATCAATAGTGCCCTCAAAGTCTATACCGGATATGATATGAGTTACAATTCTTGCTCTGAAGCTTTAAATCAAGAACTAGAATATAGATTTATCTAGCTAGAGACTTGAGATGCTTCTACAAATGTACAGATGTGGTTGTTTGATCTTACTTTGCCTCCCCCTCTATCCCTCCTCATGCTTGAACTAACCCCTAATCAATCAAAGGTAATTAGAGAGATTAAAGATACAAAGTTATACTTCAAGAAATCTCTCCTCTCTTTCAGAAAAATTTTCCTCATCATGTCAAGGATATGACTGGTTTGCGTTGGTTGAGACTGAGTCACACGCAACTGAAGGAAGTGCCAGCGGAAATTAGTGCTTTGAATAAATTGGTGAGTTGTGTTGTTGACTTTCTTTATACCCATTCTATAATTCTAGGATATTTTTTGAAATTCGTATGTCTGTTTTATGAAAGTCTCAGTTTGTGTACCACCTGAATGACATCTATTTTGGAAGATATTGTCAATCCTATTTTTCAGCAAGCCAGAGATGTCTACAATACAACTTGAATTACTTGAATCTAGAACTGGGGTCTTAGGAAGACGGGATGCTCCATGCTTCCTTGCCCCTCTTCATGAGGGTCCATTTCATTGTGGGCAGACTGATTGTCTCCATCATCAGCTGGTTGATGTAGCGTCTGATGGGGTCACGCAGCCTGATCTTCCTACCTTCACCAAACTGCACTCCTTTTGCAATCACAATCTCCTTCGTGAAGGAGTCCTCGTCAGGGCTGCTTGCTAGGTTTTCTCGGACGAGGGCTACTACAGTTGGAGGGTCAAGGGTAAGCACTCCCTCTATGTTTGCGGAGCCTGCTAGCTTATCTGCTCTTTCATTTCCCTTGACTCCTGCATGTCCTGGGCAGAAGATCCACTGCAAGCATCTGATTTTGCTGTCTTGGATTGTCTTAACACTTTGCCGCCTCATCTCGCCGATTGGCGATGTTTACCACCCAGTTTCTTAGGACTTTCCCCAAAATATGATGGCAAAGTGTTAAACCAATGTGCATAGAGGCTGCCGGTCAAGATCTTATCCAGAGTACTCGTTGAATCTGTAACAAAGGTAGCCTGCTGGTATCCATTAGTGCAAAGCCATTTCAGAGCCTCAGTGATGGCCTTTATCTCCATGCACATGCTTGATGTAGTGAGGCCCGTTGCCCCTGATGCCTCCTGGACTGTTACTCCTTGGCAAGAAGCTGTGTAAGCCCAGCCTGATTTGATCCCACGCTGAACAGAGCCATCGGTGAAGATAATGGTTTCATCCTCTCTGCAGTTCTCTTCAATTAGAGTCTGGATTTCTGCATGTGTTGCTCCTTCAAGCCATTCACGACACTCTCGCCCTAATGTAGCAATTATGTGAGTGAATCTGTCTTTCACCTCGTCCGCAAGCTGTACCCATGTCTCCCCTCGTCTGATTGCTCCCACAGTGAGACCACACTCTTTAATGGTTTGCACTGCCTGTGTCATCCACTCCGTGCCCCGTTTGAGTCTTAGGTTAGTCTGATGACCTACTTTGTCATGAAGAGGATTCTGTGGATCTGCGCAGACTTTCAGATAAGCTTTGACCTGTGCGAGCCTGTGTCTTTCGTTTATGCTGGGTAGGCCTAGCACATATCGCATTGCAATAGCTGGTGTATCTTTTGTGCTACCAAGTATGGCTCTTATTTCCTCATTCTGGATCTCGTCCAGCCTTCTAAGTTGCGTCTTGGACAGTGTCAGCCGACCAAAACCATAATCTATCTGAGACAAGACAAGCATGTAAAAAAGCAAGACCAAATTTTTTCTGCGGCATCCTGTCTCTCGCCATCACCTTCACTGCATTCAGCCCTTTTCTGGCATTTGTGACGATTTTCGATATGTGCTCCTTGCCACTCAAAGTCCTGTCAAACACTATTCCGAGGTAGCGCAGTGTTTCTTCTCTTTTGATTGTCTGGCCTTTGATGTAGACATCTATCATCTGGGCTTTCACTGTTCGATTGTTGAGGGAGCACCAAAGTACTATCACTTTTCCAGGATGAATTTTGCCTTTATTTGCTTCACACCATGCTCCAATCCTATCAAACTCTTTCTGTATACTGCTGGCGATCCCTTGTCTGTCTTTCCCTGTGCGGCATGCAAGACTGTCATCCGCAAAGCTTAGTGTCCTGCCAGGGCCTTCCAATTGGCTAGAAGTGATTCCTACTGTATATATGTTGAACAAAACAGGTGATAGGGCAGAGCCATGAGGTAAGCCAGGTATGATCGTGCAAACGTTTGATGCCCGCGAGCCAAGCCTCATGGCCATCCTCTTCAACATTGCTTCTCCAGTCCAGATAATCAAAGCTGGGGTGATTCTCAAGTTGACTAGCGTTCTCATCAGTACCTCATATTGTACCCTGTTGTACGCGTCTTCCAAGTCCAATGCAACCTCTACTGTTTCTTCACCCCTCTCAAAACCATCATACACATCAGAGGCCAGGACTGCATCGTTCATCCAAGTGTCTTTGCCTTTACAATAACTGCCTAAAGTAGGGGGTAGCAGATTCTTCTCCTCCAGTTCAGCCGCCAGCATTTGGGCCTCAATCTTTTCAGGTAGTTTCCCTATTGTGTTCTGCATGGTGATGATTCTGTAGGATGCAATCTTGCTTGGTTCTTTTTCAGGCTTGGGTACTGGTGCCAGATGACTGTCCAGCCTGTCAGTCGGTATCTGTCCATTTTCAAAACTGTTGTTAAAGGCCTGTGTTAAAATACATGGCTAGAATACAAATAGCCCATAAGTCCTACTGTTAACGGCATAATGCTCCCCTGATTTGACGCCGCCCATACATTTCAACCTCTGTGGTGTTGGAGCATACAGGGTGATTAACTGGTTTTGGAAAGCTATAAATCTGATATTTTTATCTAATTTATCCATTTTGGTGCTTCTATGCTTCTATTCTATTCATTTTCATTTCAAATTTGAACAAGTAGGTCATGGTACTAAAATGGATATCATCCCTACCAACTGGCCTAAAATCAAGAAACATTCAGTTCTACAAAATTTGACAAAAATTTGAGTAATTTTAGGCCAGTTGGTAAGGATGATATCCCTAGGGTACAGTTTTTCAAAAGTTCGACCACAGTACTTTGTATATAAAAAAAAGAAGAAAAAAAGACTTTTTTACTCACCTTTACATTGGCAAAGGGGGGAAAAAATTCCATTTTCAACTAAATTGTTTCTATTCTCTAGGTCCTGTATTCTATTTTGTTGAGGACAGTGGGTGATGTCTCTCAAATTTCCCCTCAAAATTTGTCTCCCCCCTCCCCCCATGAAAGCAAGAAAACTAAGAAAGAAGAAAGAAAAGAAAAAATCCTTGAAAAAACCCACAAAACAAAACAAGAACTATAAGACAAACAGCAACAAGACCAACAATATATGCATAGCAGCAGCAGCAACTACAATGACAGCAACTACACCAACAACAAAAATTCCAAATTACTTATTTATTTTTAGAAGAGGAAAACATCAACCATAAAAACTTTATATAAACACCTATTATTCTGAACACAGACAGTGTAAATGTCCGAACTGTTTGCTTTGAAATGATCTCTTCAAATTGAGAAGTGGAATCACTAACAACCACCCCCACCACCACTACCATTACCCCTAGCAACAGTAGCGCCAGCACTACTATTACGTCTAGCAGCAGCAGCAGCAGCACCACCACCACCATCACCGCAACAAGTAAATAATGTTTCAAAAGTCCAGGCCTTTGAATTTACTTCTTTGTGTGTAGAAGAGGAAACAACCTATGAACAACAGCAACAGTAGAAGCAGTAGCAACAATAGTCTTATGTTTGTCCCTCTCAACCCAGGTTGGCTCTCACAGGCGTTGTCAAATACCACTTTCTGAATGATCTAAATTGTATTGAAGGGGGAGTAAAAACACACATGTAAAAACCCCCAACCCATTAGTCTTTCTTTTCACTACGTTCTTTGTTTCAGCTTTCATGATATCACTCTGTTACTTTTACAGGAGGATATTCATATGGTGCGCAACAATGTAGAATCTCTTGGTTCAGGGTTGCCTGTTCTCCCAGCACTACACAGCATCAACTTCAGGTACAATAAACTAACGGACGAAGGCGTCCCCAACCAAATTTTCACTGGCAATGATTTATCTATTGTGGTAAGTTGCATGTTTTTTTTCTTCTAAGTTGTTTTTGTTATTAATTCAGTTTCTTTTAAGTTATATTGACATGTTTATGAGTTTTTAAGGTCATTGTTCAAGCTGTGTTAATGGTTTCTGTAATAAGTTAATATGGCTGTTTATGGTGCACTTTCTCAGAATATGATATCTTGTCCCCTGTCCAAACACTGTATGTAACCATGCATGTTCTCCCAAAACTGTTTTTGACACACTATCTTTTCTCTAATTGTTTTGCTATTATTCTGTTGACAGTTTTCATTTTCTTCTTAATTGCATCACAACTAGTATCAATTTATATTTACTGGGCTGTCCTGCTAAGTTCCTCTATTGAACTGTACAGCTTCCCTTGTAGTGTTAATAGGGTTGGCCATGTTTCATGTCCAAGGGTGGCTTTATGTGTCCTGCACACTGCTGGTGGATTTGTTCCACAGTTTGGTCTGCTTCTCCGCACTAGCATTTTTGTGGTTGTGTAAGTTTAAAACATTTGTAGTTATAATGTTTGAGTTTGAGCCTAGTAGTGCGTTGTGTTCTTTGTCTGAATATGCCTATATAATTTCCCAGAAGACTTCATTGGTAGACTTTACCGACCTGCTGACAGGGCCGTCTAGATTTGAAGTCTTTCCATTTCTATCTGACAATTGTTTCTTTGGGGTAATTTGTGAGCGGGCTTGGAACTGGATGTTGTACTGTCAGGCAGAGAAAGAATTAATTTTTTTGTTTTTGTTCTTAACATGTTTTATGAGAGTTGAATTTCTCATAAGGATGTTATATATTGAGTTCTATCTTGACAAAGACATAATGTAAGCCCAGTTCAAATCATTACGTGGACAAAATTTAACACTTTGTCCTCTTTTCCTTTTAAGACACCAAATGGCAAGAAAACCCATGATCCCTGTCATTTTACAGTGCAAAGCTCATGTCCTTTTTTTAGGGTTTTCACTTTTCACGAAAGAATCACACACTTTGAAGTCATAACGATAAAAGCAAAATTTAAGGCAAAATAAGTCTTGTTATTTTTACTGTCTTACTTGTTACATGGATGAAAGTTGCGTGACTAAGTCATTCATGCGTATTTTCCTTTGGAGCCATCATCTTGCCAAGGAATAGGCAAATGTCAGGTTTCCTGTAACATTAAAAAACCCAGTATTTTGAGAGGTTTCTGACAAAATGAAATAAGCAGATTTGAATCGTTACAATATTATGAAAATGTATAGATGTAGACATTGTACCTTCAAAGATCGGAATGAACGTACAAGTTTTTTCTTGGCTGATGAAATCGGCTAATAATGGGAAGTGGTCATTTGTACAAGTGATCACCTTGAACAGGTGGTCGTTAAAGCAGGTTTGACTGTATAAAGATATATAGTATATAAATTATGATGTACATAGTGATGAGTGAGTAACATATCTCTTTGTTTTTGTCTGCCAGGATCTGAGTCACAACAAGCTGACAGAAGTTCCCCCAGAGCTTGAGAATGCAAAGTCTGTGCTGGTCCTCAACCTCAGCCACAATCAGTGAGTCTCTGTGTTTGTGTAGGATATAAAATATACTTCTTTGTTTAATCTGTCATTCCCAGAAATCAACAGTGTACTGACTCTATCTCTCTCTCTCTCTCTTTGTCTCTCTTTCTCTCTCTCTTTGTCTCTCGTTCTCTCTCTCTTTGTCTCTCGTTCTCTCTCTCTGTCTCTGTATATCTCTCTGTCTCTGTCTCTCTCTGTCTCTCTGTCTCTGTCTCTGTCTCTGTCTCTGTCTCTGTCTCTGTCTCTCTCTGTCTCTCTCTCTCTCTGTCTCTTTCTCTCTCTCTCTCTCTCTCTCTCTCTCTCTCTCTCTCTCTCTCTCTCTCTCCCTGTCTTTCTCTCTCTCTGTCTCTTTCTTCCTTGTGCTGTTAAATTTGTACTAAAAGTAAGAGGATAAAATAGTTATCTATTTTTGTCGGAGCCACAGGTGTGTTAACATATGATAAATTTCCACTTTATGTTTCTTTCCCTCTATCTCTCCCTGCCTTCATCATCAACATTTTGTTCCTTAGGAAGAAAGTAATTCAGAATGTTCATTCATTTGTTTGCAAGGAATTATTATTAAATGGCACAATTTTTTTTCCCACCAGAATTGAAATGATCCCTAATCAGCTGTTCATAAATTTGACTGATCTTGTGTTCGTTGACCTCAGCAGTAACAATCTGGGTGAGTACACTAGTTCGGCAGTAACAATCTGGATGACTACACTAGTTCTGCTTTTCTGCTCAGCCTTTTTGTGTAAAATGTCAGGTTTGTGTGAAAAAATCTGTAAAAATGTAAAACAGTTTATATGAATTTTTTTTCTTTCTCACCAGCGTCCTACCCTTTTCTTTTCATATGCACCTTTGTGGTTGTTACAGCTTTGTAGTAAAAGGTATTTTTCTTCTTTTTGTTTTGCAATTAGTTATTGGACAGCTGTAGCTGCGTTAAAGCCAGAAAGGGTGTCTGTTTCCTTAGACTTCAGAGTGCATTTGTTATAAAGTGCCTGAAATTGTCTGCAAAAAACCCCAGAAGAAAAGGCCACCATGGTGTGGGGGTAATGTATCAACTTTCTGGAAAATAATATTTAGTTATAGATAAGAAGAGGATATCCAGATAATGTATCATGATTGCAGGTAAATAAGGAGTACAACCCTGAAGCCTTGACATTTCTCATATTGTGGGACATTTTTTGCAGTAGTAAGTGTTTTTATTCATTTTTCAGAAACCCTTCCCCCTCAAATGAGACGACTGACAAGTCTGCAGACTTTGATACTGGATAATAATCCGCTGATACATGCACAGTTGAGGTAGGTTTTTGGACTTACAGAATGATTGTGTGCTCATGCTACACCTTCCACTATTTCTTGTCTTGAGACTGTGCTTGTAGAAGATGTTATCACAGTAATATAAACTGAGGTGCTTGTTTGAGCCTTCTTGTGCTTTAAGATGATAGTACTTTAAAGTTTAAATGTTGGGTGTTTTTTTTTTCTTTTTTGGTTTCCTGATTGAGCTGGATTAGATTTAGAAATATTTTAGATAAAGGATTTGCTGTTGCTTAATGGGGGATAAGACGTATTTCGTTTTTCCATTTTATGAGTGTCCTTTCCCCTGATTTGTGGGTGGTTTTCAGACGCTCCAGTATGGTTTGCTCCTTCTTTCCCATCAAACATCTATCATCCTTATCTCTCCTTTTTTGTGTGTTTGTTACTCACTTGTTACTGCTTTGACCTACGACAATTATCTGACCTTAATTTTTTTTGCAAATGCCGTAAAACACTTACAAGAATCTTCAGCTCGTAATATGCCCTATCTGTCTTGCAAGTGCAGTTACTTAAACTCTCTACTGATACTTGCACTTTGTGGGTGGTTTGAGGGCACCACTGGTATGTCCTACTTCTTTACTTTCCTTCTCTGTTGTTTCTGTCTGTTTGTCTTTCTTACTTTTTCCCCAGCACTAAATGACCATTATTGTGTCGATGTGCTTCTCTTTACTCAAACAAGCAAACAAAGAAGCAAACAAAAACTTTCACTTCTCTTGATTTAGCTCACAGTCTAGCTCTTGACTGATAATTTTATTGCAAAGGGCAATTTTGTTTATGTCCCTTGAACACCTTTAGTTTGCTAGGCCATGCTGTACGCCCCATGATAACGTGAACTGTCACTTTTCTTATTTCGTTGCTTATTGTTTTCTTCAAGGCGCAAGTCCTTATTTTTGTAACTGTTTTTTCTTTTTTGTCTCTTCAACAGACAACTGCCTGTGCTGACAGCTCTCCAGACCCTGAGGATGAGAAACACTCAAAGAACACTGAGTAATTTCCCCACTGGACTTGATACCCTCACAAACCTGCAAGGTGGGCACCAAATGAGGATTGATTAGTCGAAAAAAAATGTTTCACTTAGAAGGATGACAAGGTTTTCTGAAAATATAGTAAAAATTTTGAAGCTCTGCATTCCCTTATAAGAAAGGTACTCGATTTCACTAGAATTTATCGTTAACCCCTTCCCTCTTGTTTCTTGAGTCTGAAATAGATCACTCAGTTGTCATTACATGGTGTCTGTTGATATTCCGCTCAGATGCAGTTGATGATCTGGGACAAAAGGGTGCAGAAATATGTGAGGCAGTGTTGTCAATTCTGGCGGTGGTCAAAATAATGAAAGTCAAGAAAATGGCATTTTTCTGCAGGTTTTGGAACTTTCATCAAATTTTTGTTTTATGACTCAACACTTTTCATACTCATTATAGAACACATTTCTTTGTGGATTGTACTGGAAAACGTTGATTAAAAGCATAAAAGAGGTACATTTTCAGTTTCCTCATACTCTCAAGAAATGGCAATAACTTAAGTTTGGTGGCCATTTTCTCGCCAATTTTACCTCTGAAACCAGGCGAACTCCACCTCCTTCAATCGCCAATAGCGTGACTTGTATCCAGGATAAATGGATACGCTCTTCATCAAAATCAAGGCAAATAGACAGGCTTTAAGATAATACCAATAACTTCATAAGCCCTGAACTCGACGAGTGCCTGATTCCACCGTGTTGTGACACATATTTCTTTTTTTATGTGACTCAAGATGGACATGTGGATTGGGGGGGGGGGGGGGGGAACCTAGCTCTAATGATTGGCATTTCATCGTTTAGATAGTGTCGGACATTGATGAGCCATATTCCAAATATAGTCTCCTACAGGAGCAGTTAAGATTGTTTATATAAAATATCTCAGAACACTTCAAAGCAAAATTTGGCAGAAATGAATGGGGAATGATTTAAAGAAACTTCATTTGAAACTTTGTATAGATGGTGTAATTGACCTTGTTTTTAAGAATTTTAGGAGTTGGCTCATTTGTGGCTAACGCCATCTATATAATTCTTCGTCCACTCTTCCCCTAAGACATTACAAAATTACATATTAAGTTTATGCCTGCCATTGACACTAATGACTCTTTGCTTTACTTAAGCGATCCTTTTCTGTCACATTAGTTTTAATAAACCTTTTGTCTCAAACAGTTTGACTTTGTTCTCCTCAGATGTTGATCTTTCGTATAACAACCTGACCCGTGTTCCAGAAGCTCTGTATAAACTAAGTTCCTTAAAACGACTCAATTTGAGTGATAATGAAATATCAGAACTCTCACTGATGATTGGTAAGTTTAAGTTTGATCTTATTTTCCTCCGTTCACCTTTTAGAAAATCCTCCTTTGTGGAGCTTTGATGTCTTAAAAAAATGGTCACCTCATAATTTATAATATGTAAAATACTAACTAAAAGTTTCCTGCATATTTGTACAAAGGCAATGGGTAGATACATTATGAAATCTGCACCCTGTTAAAGATCTAATTGGCTAGTGAGATGGTGCCACTTGTACCCCCTACTTCTTTGCTGTTATCATTTTGTTGTTTCTGACGCTCTTGCTTTTTTCCATTTGAAGCCTGTTCTTTTTCATCAAGTTGGTGTGCTTCTCTGTAATTTGAAAATGATGCTACTGCATTGAAAGGGGTGCATTTTCTCATCTTTACGTTTGGTATTTCTCTGTGTCTCTGTGTGTTCTTTGGTTCGTTTGTTATCAATGCACTGGTTGTTAGAAGATGAATTAGAAGGCCCAGCTTATTTTCTTTCTCACTATTGTTTCCTTTTGCCTATCTTGCTTTTTCCCCCCCTGCACTGAATAAACTTTGAAGTATCAGCGTGCTTTACTCAAACTCAAACTGCTCTCAGTAAGTCTCAGCAAGTGGTTGTACGGCACACTGTTAGATCATAAAAAAAATTGTCCTGTTGTTTCTGTCAGTCTGCTTTGCCTTTCCTTGAAGTGGAATGACCATTATCGCGTCGATTTGCTTCTCTTTTAAGGTATCGAACAAGAAATTGTATTGTGCCCGCATTTCTAATATGTTGAGGCTTCTGTGTTATTTTGTATATTCTTTTACATCAGTTTACAAAAAGAAATGGACTTACTGATTTGCCTATTTTCATTTCAGATGTATGGACAAAACTCGAAACTTTGAATCTCTCTAGAAACAAGCTAACAGCCCTTCCAGTGAGTATGAGTGTTAAATCCTGTTTATTAAAATGGGATATTAATGCCAAGGTGTCATGTCTCACGAATTATTTGATTTCATATAAACTGATGCAAGTTGTTAGAGGGCGCCTTTTGTTGGTCTTACTTCTTTCTTTCCCTACACTAAATGACCGTTATCATGCTGATGTGCTTTTCTTTACTCAAAACTAAACTAAACCAAATACTGACATACACACACTTGGACACATGCACAGATGCTCACATGGGTGGGGTCACTTGTGCTATTTATATATGCAGTTTACTTACTTACTTTATTTTACTTTTCCGATCCAGCGGCCATTTGGGTTCTAGCCCTTTGGTCTGTCGATATGGCAAAGAATTGACAGGTTTTAATCAGCTGTGCTTTGTCGCTGTATAGAGTGTTTCCGATGTCTGGGGAGGCAGGTAGGTAGGTGCTATGCAGGTCACAAAGTGCTGGGCAGTTAAAGAGGTGGTGTGGTACTGTTTCATCCTAGCAGTTGCACAACGGGCAGTCGGGTGGGGTATCCTTGCGGATCCTATTAAGGTAGGAATTTAGTGATATGTGTTGTGTTCGCAGGCGAAATATCGTGACTTGTTCTCTTCTACTCAGGGAATTTATTGCATCTTTAGAGTTGGGGGCTGTCATGTGTGCAAATACAGTTCTTCCAGTTTTGCCCATTGCCCATCCATTCAGCCACTGTTCCTTGGTGTTGCATTTGATGATGTTTTTGGCTGTCTGTTGTGATACTGGGTTGTGAGGTTGTGTTTGTGATGCTCCCTTCTTGGCAAGGGTGTCTGCTCTGTCGTTTCCTGGGATGTTGCTGTGGCCAGGTATCCACTGTAGTGTCAGGTTGACGGCATAGGTCTGTATGAACGTATTGATTGTTTTGAGCCACGGATAGGTAGGCTGGGCTTTCGAAATTCATGTTTTCCAAAGCTTGGAGTACTGACTTTCCATCTGTGAAGATAATAGTGTTTTTGATTTTGTTTGGATCTATTATGAAAACGTTGGGTCAGGTGGAGGATTGCTGCTTCAATGGCGATTGCCTCAGCCTCGTAATTTGTACAAGAAGTACCACATGCATCAAATAGCTCTTCACATGTTTTGTCAGGATGTTCAATTCTTACCCCAAAGCCTGCGTTTATAGTTCCCTTGAAGGCTGACCTGTCTGTATAAATATGAATTGAATCACTAGGGTAGGAGTCAATTGTCTTCAGAGCTGTTGTCTTCAGTTCTACTGGGTCACATTCCTTTTTCACTGTCTCTTTTATGAAGGAGGTTTTGATGTTGGCATTCTTGATGTTAGTGTTTGGGGGGAGTTCTGGTCTTAAAGGTTTCAGCATTTCTCTGTTACATGGAAGATGGTGTTTTTCTGCTAGTTCAGTGGCTGTGTCAACTATTGATCTTCCATGAATCCGTTTCTTTGGTCATCTCTGTTCAATTAATTTCCTGTTTGGGTGGTTTTTCTCTACTCTTTTGTAGCGCTCACTCATCTCCACTACTACTGCCTCTCTCCGCAAGTCCAAGGGTTCCAGGTTCGTATGGATTTCACAAGCTGCAGTTGGAGTGGATCTCAAAGCTCCGGAGATAAATCGTACAGCTTGATTTTGAATTTTGTCAAGAGACCTCTGAGTTGGTTTGCTGCAGATTGTCTGTAAGGTTAGGTCATATTCCATGGCAGAGCGTACATAGCCAACATATATGCAGTTTACAAAAGTTATGTTTTGAGTGGTAACAATTGCTTTGGTCTCATCTTATTCCCTGTTGATGATTGTATTATAAGTACTTTTCTGGCTTAGACCACATGACCTGTTTATGAATTATATTTTCTTATCTTCCAGACATCCTTACACAAACTTGTGTCACTGAAAAAGCTTTACTTAAATGGGAATCAGTTGGACTTTGAGGGCATACCACCCAACATCGGCAAGCTGCATGAACTGGAAGTGTTTAGCGCTTCCAAGAACAGTCTGGAGATGATCCCTGAAGGACTGGGAAGGTAGTCTTTCTGTTACGGTAAAACACACACACACATATCATGACAATCACAGTCTGCTGTTCACTGTTCCTATAAGACGTGACAGCAACCCCATCCTGTCAGGACATTGTGCACAAGATCCAGGTCAAAATGAGAGGGGGGCGGGGGGATATGACAGCCAACGCTATACTTTTCCCTCTTGATCTTAGCTCCTTGTTGCTGTTTTTATTTTTTCTAGGTTTTTTTCTTTCTCAAGATAGTACTGAAATGTATGTATATAAACCTTATTGTTGATAAATATAGGTTATTTACATAATACAAGTAGTTGAGTAAGCACCCAATTTTAGCTAAAATTATAAAAATTGTCTAAACAATGCAAAGTTGTTATTTATGGGGTCATTATTTATATTAAAATTTTCATTCAATTTCTATTTAAAGATGTGGCAAACTGAAGAAGCTGATACTGAACGACAACAAACTGATCACTCTTCCCGACATCCTTCATTTACTGCCGGAGCTGTCGGTATGTATTGTTTGTATGTAGACTTTGCCCTTGCCCCATACCACTATATTTTCTCCTTGTTTTTCAGTGTTTCTGGGACTCTTTTGCTAACTTGACAACTAGGACAAGTACTGTATGTACTGAAAACTTTTTGGCCAAAAATTCTGCCTCAAAATCAGGGGCGCCAGTGAAATGAAACTAGGTTTCCATTTCTCTGTCTAGCTCTTTCCCAACACTAAAGGGCCATTATTATGTTCTCAGACAGACAGAAAAACAATCTTGTTTCTCAGACATTCGTTGTTCTTCTCTCTCCTCCTTTTTTGCGTTTGTTACTTTTGTAACACCTAAAATCCTCAGCTTTTATGTGACTTAATTATTGTGTTGCAAGTGCCATACAACTCTTTTTTTTTCTTTTTTTAAACACCTCTCTCCAGACACTGGATGTGCGCAACAATCCCGATCTAGTGATGCCTCCCAAGCCACAGGAAGCCAAGAGTGCCTTAGAGTACTACAACGTTGACTTCTCCCTCAACACCCAGCTCCGATTGGCTGGTGCGCAACCCGTGCCCAACACTGGACAGACACCGTGTATGTTGTCTTTTTGTACATAAAGAAGAAATATTTTCATCTGGTTTTATATGATGGCAGATATGAACTTACTCACGACTTTCCTTATCTTTTTTTTTGGTATGCTTTGGTCCAGGTCATTGTGTCTGTTTTTAGAGGTGTTTGTTGTGTTGTTGTGTTTTTATTTGACTGTTTACATTTCTGTGTTTAATGACAGAGAACTGTTGGAGTGTGGTGGAGCAGAGTGATGGGAAAGTAAGAATTTAAAATAGTGTTGGAAAACTTGTTTAAGCTGTTGAGCCAGCACTTTGATGATATTTCATTTTGGTTTTTATTGCTCGTGACATGATTGACTATCTTGAACAAAATACACATGGGTAACAGCAAAAGTCCAGAATTTTAACAAATGTTATTTAGATGTTTTGGCTGTGAAAAGCCTGTCATTCACAATTTTATGCTTGGGCTATAAGTTTTAAAGAGGGTTTTGATTGCAAGCTTATTTCTTAATGTGTATTTGAGTTTTAGATAATGTTTTGATTTTAAGATTATTTATGCATGTCCATTTTGGCTCCTAAAGGATTTTGATTGTTAGGTAATTTTGGAATGTCAATTTCAATTCTAGAAAATGGTTTTATTTATGATAAGTTTATATTGAAACATCTTTTTAAACTTCACAAAAACATTTTGATTTTAAGTTTATTTTGGAATGTCTATTTTAGCTCAAGAAAAGGATTTTGGTGATAAGTTTATTTTGGAATGTCTGTTTCAGCTCCAAAAAGTGACCCTGTGGCCAGGAAGTTGAGACTACGGCGGCGCAGAGATGGGCAGGAGAGTGAGAAAGTTTTGAAAGTGAGTTCTCCTTGAACCCTGAGGCTCATGTTTACATTTAAGGATGGTTGTGCCGTTTTGTTTGAATTTATTTTCTAAATGTTGAAATTTCTACTAGTGTATTGGTTCAATGCAGTACATAAAAAAGAAAAATTATCATCTGGTTTTATTTGATGGCTGATATGAACTTACTCACGACTTTCCTTGTCTTTTTTTTGTATGCTTTGGTCCAGGTAATTGTGTCTGTTTTTAGAGGTGTTTGTTGTGTCTCTTTAACTGATAGATATTGAGAGGTATTTCTATTTACCATATTTACAAGGTTTTAGAAGTAGTGTGGTCTGCACCTTATGCTTCATTGTCAGTAAAATTATTAACATAATCTATTTCCATTGGGGGGGGGGGGGGGGTTGGAAACCGCAATCAAAAGCTTAGAAACTTCTTTGCTCACACTGTCGTTTTCTGTCTCAGTGTCTTGCTTTTTTAAAAGGGTTATGTGATGGCTGAACAGGCTATGAATAAATTCTTTAAACATGAGTCAAGGGCAGTTGCATTTTTTACGGCCTTTTCTTTGACTCAAATAATTTATGGTCTGTTTCTTGGCATAGGGGGGGGGGGTTAAACCCACTATGCCAAGGCCCTTTTTTGGTACTAAATCTAAAAATGACAAAAACGTCTCTAAATTGGTCATTAAATCAAAACAATTGAACCTATTTTCATAGTTCTTCATCTAATGAATGAAATCTCAGTATAGAGACCTGTTTTTAGCCATTGCTGAAAAGGGATTTGGCATCGCAGTCGTTGTTAAGAAATGTGCCTGAGGCCTGCAACTCACGGGCACAGTGGTTCCGACTGCAAGCCGCTGGGAGCAGCTTGCCGGCGGTAAGGAGTTAATGAAAATTCAGCATCTTCTTGTTGCCTTTGTAAGGAGGTATAGACTTTTTACTCTGTTCTAGTAAAGTCTATTTTTATGAATGTGTTGAACATTGCTTTTCTTTGTTTTACCTCTCAGGGAATGAGAGATGTAGCCAAAGACAAAGCTGAAGGGAAAGACGGGTCATTGGATGACGATGGGAGAGAGCCTCTTAAGTAAGAGTTCGGATTGAATTTGTTTCCATGCTGTCTCTCTAATTTTATCTGATGCTATATTTGAGAGATTGGGACTCAGAGAATTGATTTAAAATGAAAATGCTTTCCATTATCATGTTAAATGTAAAAGGTGGGGCAGCGTGGTGAAATCAGGCACTTGTCAAAATACAGAAATTGGAGAAACAGGCATTTTTCTGGCAGTGGGGACATTTTTATCAAATTTTTGTTTTTGAGTCAACTTCTTTTATGTCCATGTAAAAACACATTTCCATCTGAATTGAACCGAAAAACATTGATTAAAGGCTCAAAAATTGTCATTTTTCTGTTCTCACGGACTCTTTGGCTATTGGAGTCACCAAACTTTGGTGGCCATTTCCTAGCTAATTTCAACACGTAAACCAGGTGGCCTCACGTCCTTCAATCGCAAATATCTCGAGGTCTTTCAAGATAGATGGATATCTATTTCATTGAAAGCAAGGCAAATAAATCAGCTGTCAGATGATAGCAATGACTCCACATGCTGATAAACTGACGAGTGCCTGATTGCACCACGTCATAACACTAATGTTGATTTTGTCTGGTAGACCATTGGGAGTATTTGGTCCCAACATGATAGATATGATTCAATGAAAGAATAGATAAAAGTGTGATTTGCCTTTGAATTGTAAATGAATAAAATAAACTTGATTTCAGAATTACATGCAAAAAGTGGTAGGTGGTTGGGAAGGGATGAGAGTTCTAGCTGAATTTATGTGAAAACTTGGGTACTGTTGCTTTTATATGATTTTACTTTTTTGTGACTGAGAAAGGCTGTGGTCAATGTTGGGAAAACATAAAAGTTAAATAGCTATCATTATAACTGGCTTCTTGTGACTTCCTCAGGCCAAAGAGATGGGATGAGAACCTGCAGCGCCCCCAGTTGGACTACAGTGAAATCTTTTATGAGGACATTGGTCAAATCCCAGGTGAGAGAGACAGGCGGAATAGAGAAAGTGTTAGAGGGACAGTATATTGGAGAAAGATAGGGGTAAATTGAATGAGGCAGGGAAAGAGAGAAGAGTGAAAAGGGGGAGGGGAGGAGATGGGGGAGATAGAGAGTGCGAGACATACTACCTTTGAGACAGATGGACAGAAAGACAGACAAAGAAATAAACGTATTTACAGCTTTTAAGGTAAGGATATAGAAAATCCGTGGAAGCGGGAGAGAAACTCTGGGTTCAACTTGATGAATATTTGGAACAAATTTAACAGTTAACTCACTGCCTATCGGTGCCTCATATGACGTGGTCATAGTACTGTTTCCCCTGACTACCTTTGTTGCAGCCCCTGCGGTCTTTAGTTCAGAGGGGGAAGGGGGGGGGGGTTGTTTTTACCACAGCATATTCGGTGTGGGTACTGCTTTTAGAAACAACAGCCACTTCCGCACTGAAGGAGCAGGGAAAGGGTAGAAATGCACTTCTGGTGCTCCAAGTGCCAATTGCTGTTGTGCATAGGACAATGTTTACGTGTTTATCACTCGAAGGAACTGGCTGTAACTAACTGTGACAATTGGACAGACTGTTGCCATCCCTGATCCTTTTTGTGTTCTCTATGGGTATGTGCCACAAACCATAGGAAACAAACATTTTAGTTGCATACAATTCACATTTGATTTGTTTTCCTGGTCCCAATTTGAGGTCCAATCATGGTCCTTGCGGCAATTTCCAGACTTATTTTTGTTGTTTTCTGAAAATTAGGTGAAAGAAGGAAATTGTATTCTGTCTTTTGTCTTACAATCGTTTTTATGTCCATAATAAGTGTGCAAAATTTTGTAACTTTATGTCTGTTAGTTTTATCACAGTGATCGTTTTGAAAACACATTGATGTGGGTGGTTGATGGGTGCTCTGGTGTGGTTTGCTCTTTTTTCCAATCAAACATTTATCTTCCTTATCTTTCCTCCTTTTTTGTGTTTGTTACTCTCTTGTAACACCTCTAATCTTCGACACTTATATGACCTTATTGTGTTGCAAGTGCCGTAAAACACTTACTAAAACTAAAACACATTGAAGTAGCAGGTACACTGGGTACATCAAAGACAAATATGGCGTGTGGCTACTGAGTTGAGGCAGGCATGAAGTGTGATGGACAGAAACATCAGCTGTGATGAATTCTTTTGCCTTGTTGCCCCCCCCCCCCCCCCCCCCCCCCCCCCCTTGTGCTTTCATTAGCTCGTCCTTGCGGATAATTGACCATAGATTCTTCAGTTGGCTTGGCAACTGATCTATATATATATATAACTGCAATTTTGCTACAAGAGCATAGTGCCCATCACCATTCAAGTATGCTGTTTTTAATGGTACCTTTTTAAAAAACGTTTTTATTTTTTTCTAGGAAGGGGTTAATTTTTGCCGCAAAAGGCTTGCTCTTCTTTAGCGTTCAAATGCAGAAGTCTTTAATGCCCTTAGAGTGCTACATATGGCATTCAATTTTTGTTGTTGGGTTATTGTTGGTTTTTTGGGTTTATTTTCATGACAATTAGTTCTTGGTCCCACTAACCATAAGGTAATGGGTGTTGAGAATTTGAAAAAAAAACAACCCAACGTTTCCCCTGACCATGCCTGTCCATACATGGGATCGAACTCAGTACTTTAGCCCTCACAGCAAACACTTCAGCTCAGCCTACTTGCACTCTTTGCATTATTTTAATTTTTATGTTTGGGGTGACAGGATGAGGCTGTAATGTGAATGTTGTTACTTGAACATAAAATAATGTTAAACACTAACCTTTTGGTTGCCTGCATTTACAGCAAAGGTTAGCCAAACCTGTTTCTCTCCGGATGGTGATCCTTTCCTCAGCGATGGGGCCCCGATGCGTTGGAATCTCACATATAACACAGAAATAAACCGAGGCTCTTACTAGCCATTTCCCCTTTTCTCCACCCGAAATCTCCGCAGGCCTCCTCTGCCTTGCTACAGCTCTCCCCTCTAAAGTCTGATCTGTGGAAATCCAGACTGCTTTTATGCACTTGCACCAAACAATACAACTGAACTGAGACTCACACTTTACCCACTCACTCTCTCTGCTTTACACACTTTCAGCCAAACAATACAATAGGCTAGGCCTAACCCCCTTGCCACTGACCAACGCGCCAGATTGCAAATGAAACAACCAAATAGACCACAGTGAATGGTGTGGTTTATTTTTACTTTGTCTTGTTGAAGTTATTTGAAGCTGGTTCCGTAGAGTTCTCATGATGTTGGTACAGCGTGTTGCAGAATACAAATATAATGTTAAACAGTTTTTTTCAGATATCAAGATTTTAATGTTTGTGTAATACACGACAATTTTTTTTTATTAACAGTAAAACCCTGCACTTTGCAGAAATTGTAATATGATGTGAAATATTCAAGAACAAAAAAACAAAAAAAAACCTAATTCAGTATTGTATTGCTTTCTCAGGACTGACATGCTGGGAGATTGAGAACTTTTTGCCCAATCAAGTGGAAGAAGGTACGTGAGGACTTGTTCTGTAGGGGCAGCCACTTCATTTCTTATTCATAGTAAAAGCTCAAGTTGAGAAGATAGTGAAAGCCCGGGTTGTACTTCAGCTGTGGCTTGTAGATAATGTGGAGATACTGTGATTATTCTTTACCTTAAAGTTCAAGTTTGCTGTATTTGAGGGAAAAACAAACATCCAATCTGTAACTTCAAAATATTAATATGTAAGAGAAGAACATGGAAGCATTAAAGGAGTGTCAATTCTTTCTTTAGTTTTGTGTGGGGAAAAAAACAAACTAAGAAAAACAAGAAAGACAAACAGAAATTATTGAAAGATCGAAAAGAAGTGGAGACTCAAAAGATAGGTTGATTTACATTTCAATACTTACATGAATGGCCAATTTGTTAATATAATCTGTGCAGAAATTTTGCAGCTGACAAGTTGCTATTTAAATGCTAACCCAATAATGGGAACAATTCTTTATTGAGGCTTGCAATGTCTTGTTTGTCCAGGTCTGATTGGCAAGTTCTACGAAGGCGACTGCTATATCATCCTGCAGACCTTCATAGATGAGTCCAACAGCCTGAGCTGGAAGATCTGGTACTGGATAGGGGAGAGTGCCACAGTGAGTGAAGGATGCTCTGCCCTGTCCTGTGTCACTAATCAGTCTGTTGTTTGTTACTGGGTTCGGGTTCTCAGTTTAAATAACCTCTCAATGAAAACTTTATTGTAGATCGGTCATTTTGTCGGAGAGTTACGATTCCCTCCCCTGTCATTTCTAATGGTTTTCCATCAGAAGGATTATTTTGTGGTATATAGACCTGCGTGTTTGCCGACAATCGTCTGAAATCCGACAATCGCGACCCGACCTGCGAGCCGGCCGATGCTATCACTCGGCCCACTTGTATCAGTCAATGTGCGAAGTGCGAGGCCTGGCCGACTGCCAGCGCCCCCTTTTTCTCCCTTCGGCTTTGTCGGCACTTTCGTTTTCGTGCCGACGTCGGCGTTTCCGACATAATTGTCGGAACCCAGGTAGAAATGCGAATACGAAAAAGGATGATGACCTTAATTATCTACTTTCAGTTTCGTGCTCGAGCGGCCATTTTGAATTTCGTTTGGTGACAAATTCAATTGTTCAGATCATGTGGATTCATTCAAGTCCGATTCACTTGTTCTGGATCTAGATCTAGATCTAGATCTAGATCTAGTTCAAGGCCTATTCCTATTCACTTGTTCTACAAGATCTCGATCTAAAATCTAGATCTAGATTTATTTAGATATCTAGATCTAGATCTATATGGAGGATTCATTCCAATTCTATTGATAATTGTGTTATTGTATCAAACCCTATTATACTATACTATATAGTCTAGATCTAGCAATGTAGATGTAGGTCTAGGCCATACTAATGCATGCTCCTTGTTTGTTTTGGTGTGTGGTTTTTTTAATTTTTTAATTTTGGACTTGTGCTGGCCTTTTTACATGAGGCCCGTTGCAGGTTCTTTTTAGGGGTATGCCTAGGGTTAGGTCTCTTCTTTATTGTGTTTGTTGGGGTGGTTGCTCGTTACTCGGAAGCCCTTCCTTATGACACCCACGAAAGCTCTTATTGGGGGGGGTGCGCAAAATTTTCAGACAATCTGGTTGAGGCTCACATGCAGGTCTAGGTATAGAAGAGAAGAGATTTTGGGCTGGAATGGGTGGAGAGAAAAGACAGATGATTTTATGAGGATTATCGCAGGGAGAAAGTTGGTGAAAGTTTGCTTGTTGTTTTCAGTTCACCATCTCATTGGCTCTTTTGCCTCTGTTCAAAAGAAAAGTAGAATAGAATAGATAAAGGTGTGCTCCCTTTGGTGAATGAAACATGACAGTGAAGTTATGTGGAGTAGGATACTTCTCAAGACAATAGCCATTTCATTATTCTATCTTGGATCAACTTGGTTGATTGCAGTGCTGACATTTTGTAAGGTGTTTGAGCTCAGAATAAGCTTTTTGTTAGCAAAGACTACGACTTAGAGTTTTGCTATATATGCATTGAATCAGGTTGTGATCTTAGTCCGCTGTGCCATTGTTTAAGGTTTTGAGCTTCAATTGAATTTGAGTCATTTTTTCCTTTCCCTTACTGGAATACTTCCTCCCTACCCAATTCTCGTCTTTAGAAATTAGCCATCATTATGATATTAAAAAAACAAAGGAAGATGTTCTATTGTAATAAATGATTGTCTTAGATTGTCTAGTGGGCCAATAAAGCAAGTTTGATCTAGATTCAATGACTTCAAACAACATCAGAACAGCTGGTTAGGTCTTGCTCGTTGTTCTCACACACTGTCTCCTGCTTTACCGAAGGTCTGACATGTCCCCACAGCTTGACAAGAAAGCCTGCTCGGCTATTCACGCTGTGAACCTTCGCAACCTGTTAGGTGCTGACTGCAGGACCATCCGCCAAGAGATGAATGATGAAGACGATGAGTTTCTGGCCTTGTTTGAAACAGGCGTCTCGTATATCGAGGGTGGCCGCACCTCAAGCGGGTTTTACACAGTTGAAGATGTGGTGAGTAAACTTTAAAATGATTTGTCAAGTAGTGTTGGTGTTTGTAGAGCGGAACCTTCCCTCTTTTACACCTCTAATCTTCAGCACCTATATGACGTAATTGTGTTTCAAGTGTCGTAAAATGCTTATTAAAACAAAAGACCTAAAACGAGGCAGTTATCCCTATTAATATCAGAATACATATTGTATATGGGGGCATAAGTAGGTAATTTACAGTCATTCTATTGTGCAGGTGTTTGCCATGTTTTGTTTGGATACTCCCTTTGTGGTATTCAAATTGTTATTGCCCTTGTTTCCCCTCAGGAGCCTGAACAGCGCTTATACAGAGCCACAGGGACCCTCTCGGTTCACATGGAGCGGGTGAGTGGGTTTTTATGAGGAGCTGTGGGAGAGAATAAATGTGTCCCGACACAGTAGAATCAGGCGCTTGTCAATTTTTGGGCATGTGGAGTTATTGGTATAATCTGAAAGCTGATTTATTTGCCTTGTTCCAATTAAATAAATATCCATTTATCTTGAACAGAACTCAAGACATTTGCGATTGAAGGAAGTGAGGTCACCTGGTTTCAGTGGTGAAGTTAGCGGGGAAATGGCAGCCAAAGTTTGGTAACTCAATAGCTAAAGAACCCCTGAAAACAGAAAAATGACATATTTTGTGCCTTTAACTCACTTGCGACTGGGCCCTTTCACCAGTCACAAGCGTTGAAGACTGGCGTTTTTGGGGGTATTTCAATAAATCACAACAACTCTCAGAATTACCCTATTGTAATTATTTTTTGACACAGTAAAGTAACATTCAAGCTTAATCTAATACAAAAAACTAAAGTTGTCTAAGTCTAATACTTTAATTTGTATGATTTTTTAAAAATTGGCATGAATTTGATTTTCCGAAAAATTTCCAGAGACGTGACAAGTAGAATGAAATTCACTACAACAACAAAAATAGAAGTTCAAAGTGTTCTGGTTTGATTTGTATCCATGTGCGAGTGTTTGGTGAAAATATAAAAGCTGGTCTGTGCATTGATTCAGACCCATACACTATATTGCATGAGACAGATGTACGGCACGACGTTGTGATTTCGTTGCGCGAAAAACAACACCAGTACTAGTGCTAGATCTAGCCCTAGAACTACGACTCGGGCCGTGTTCGGGTACATATCCAGGATCCTAACTATTAGACACGTCATATTCTGAGACACTAGAACTAGTAAAACGTACAGAAGTATAGAAAACAGCGAAATTATGGGATTCTTGTTCATGCGACTTCTTCGACCGTTACTACGACGTGACTGTCGGATTACTATCAGCTATATAGAAAAAAACAAAGCGTAAGTTCCGGTCTGTTCAACCCCAGTTGGGGTCACTGTCCTTCACCTTCAATAACTTAAAAACTACCGGCCCCAGAGATACGAAACGAAGTCTAAGTAGCTCAGGCTTGGCCAAACAAGGGTACGAGGCGGGTCTCGAGATCCATGCGTGATTTGTAGAGCGAAAAAAATATTCCAAAGTTGGTCACGCAGGGCTTGTGGGAGCCGTCGCGAGCGTCGCGGCGGGGGTCACGCAACTGTTGTGTGAACCGTCTGAAGTGAGTTAATCAATGTTTTTCAGTAAAATTGACATGGAAATGTGTTTTTATATTGACGTAAAAGAGGTTGAGCCAAAAAATAAAAATTCAATAAAAATTTCCAAACTAGCGGAAAAATGCCTGTTTCTCCAATTTCTGTATTTTGACGAGCGCCTGATTTCACCAGACTGCCTCTTGTGATGATTTCTCTTTTATAAAACTTACATCATAATAATAATAATAGATAGCATTTGTATAGTGCAAATTCCCGCTCAACAGCAAGCTTTGTGCGCTTCTCAATCTATCCTATTACCCCAGCAGACCTGAGAGCATTCTGAAACAAACTCAACTTCCTGGGAAGCATACAGTGCAAGCAGCCATTTATAGGCGCTAAAACACTGACATTCTGACAAGATCTTTCGCTGTATATGGCCGGGTACACGTTCCCACCCAGGTGAAGTGAGGAAAATTGGTGTAAAGTGCCTTTCCCACCGACGCCACAAGTCTGGCGGGTGGTTTGGGGATGCTCTGGTGTGGTTTTCTCCTTCTTTCCTCTCAAGCATCTATCTCCCTCTTCCTCTTTTCTTTGCAGGTTACTGTGTAGTAACACCTCTAATCTTCAGCACTTATGTCACCTATTGGTGTTACAAATACAAGTGCTATAAAACACTAATTAAAACTAAAAACTTGCGTCTGGGAAATCTTTGCTGAGGTCGAAGCATAATGGTTCCTGCTACAGCACTTTCACCATGTTAACTCACTGACTGCCGTTACCGGAGCGTATGCGGGATGAGTTTACGTAATAAAATTTCCGAACCCGGAGGTCCTCCGGCATGGACTTTATAATTTTACTCTATATTCATCCCGGACCGCAACCGGGTCTGGCAGTTTACAGCAGTTAGGGAAGCCATTTCGACGAGATAAATTACTAGAGTTATCTGCCTTACGCGTTCGATTTTTTTTTTGGTGATTTTTTTCAACAAGAGACCTCTGTTGTGATTTCACTACACTACTACATTAGCGGACGAAAGTGACGATGAGCCGTTTCATGGTGTTCGATCAGACATTGAAATAGGTGAATTAGATGTTGATAGCGATGCTGGCCCATCATTTTTTTTCGGGAAGGTAAAAGAAGGCAAAGATTACCCGATTCTAGTGCTAGATGTATTGTGTAGTGCGCCAGGATCTAGTCCTAGATCAAGATCTAGATCTACTTAGAGATGAAGTACAAGATCTAGATCTAGATCTAGATGTAGTAGTGACTCTGTGTCCACTGATAGTGAATCAGACTTAGATATTGATCAGCCAAGTACAAGTAAGAAGGCTGCAAAGAGGTCTAGACCTCGAAAAAAATTAAAACTGCACAGGGAACACAGGGAAGAGATACTAGATCTAGGCCTACAATTCACAACGGTAGTGATATGTCGGCTAGCGCACTTCAGAGACTCCCATACAAAGAACTATCTATCATATCTAAGGTAAACTATAACAAAAGCGGTGTTGTATCTATCTGTTGTGTTTGTTTGATTGTTATTTGTGTCAAAAACAACATAAATCAACACAACTAGCCTAAACAAACAACAATGAACAACGACATGTTGATTTCACATTGGGGTTTTTTGGGTCAAATATTGACCATTTTTCAGAAAATCGTTTTAATTAAAAAAACTATTTCATATATTGAGAAGATATGTGGCATGAGTAAACTAAAGCATGTAAATGCACAGCACACAAAATTTCAGATCTCAAAGTACAATAGTTTTTGAGTTACGATTTTTTGAAAACACTCTAAAAACCCCAGCAGTCCACAGCTGTTGAGGCTCCACGGGCCTGGCAGTCAGTGAGTTAATGTTTTCACTACCTTCAGATCTTTTTCGGATGAGATGTGCAAGTATTTTCTTAATTTTTGATAGACCTGTTCTTTTTTCTGTTACCTTCTTCTTTTTTCGGTATTTTGTTTTTAATCCAGACTTGGATCAGTATTTGTGTTTTAAGTAGTGGAATGTTAGTTTCAGGTTTCTGTTGCCCTTTTTGTGTCTTGTTTTCCCCCTGCCTGCAATAACATTGCTTTGATGTGTTTCAGTGTCCTGTTCTGGTAGATCTGTTGGATTTGCGGCACGTGTTTCTGCTGGACGCTGGTCAGAAGCTGTTCATCTGGAATGGGAAAAAATCAAATCTAGTCACTCGCACCAAGACAAGGTAAAGAGAGGTTTATGTTGTCTGAAACAATGTATGCACATTTTATTTGACAACTAGTCTGCAGATTCTTATTTTTTTCTTTGTTTGAGGGTGTGGTTAAATTGATTTTTTAAATGTTGAAGATGTATCCCCCTTCTCTTTCTGTTAAAGATGCTCCTTGTTTTGGGAAAAATGTACTTTTATTGCCTGATGTACGGAATACATCATGAAATCTGTCATAGTTGTTTCTAGATAAATTTCATCATCAGGTTAAGTTGTTGTATTTTTTTTCTTCTCATTTATTAAATGTTTTTGCTATAAAATGTACTTTTGTGCTGTTTTCAGTTGTAACCTGTGTCTTTTGTATGTGATCATCAGTTTTTTCCAACATTGCCTACTGGTAAATATTTGTTAATCCTTTTATTCTTTGTAAAGTTTCACAAAATAGACAGCTAAAATGCTTGACCGTCTGTCTGGCCATTGGTGAAATTTTGTAATTTCTGTCTGTTCAGGTTAATTGCTGAAAAGATCAACAAGAACGAGAGAAAGGGCTCTGCAGAAATCTTCCAGTTTGCCCAGGGCAAAGAGACGGGAGAGTTCTGGAGATTGATAGGAGGACCACCGGTCAATTTGGAAGTCACTGTGAGTCATAGCTCTACAGTGTAATTCTATGTTTCCCCTGTGCGTGTTTTTATCAGATCTTTTCTTTTCTATCTGTTGGTGTAGAAAAAAAGATGGTTTTATGCCAGCTTGAAGTTTTAGTACTTGTTTTCAGCCTTGTGTCTCTTTTGGTGTTTTAGTACTTGTTTTCAGCCTTGTGTCTCTTTTGGTGGAGACTTCACATGACTTTGATATCACTGCCTTCGCCGACCCTCTCCTTTTAATTATCAATATCAGTTCCCTGGGTGCAAACATTGAGATAGTGGGTTGTTAGCGGGTGCCCTGGTGTGGTTTGCTCCTTCTTTCTTATCAAACATCTATCGTCCTGATCTTTCTTCCTTCTTATTTTTGTTTGTTACTATCTTGTAACACCTCTAATCTTCGGCACTTATATGACCTTATTGTACTGCATGTGCCGCAAATCTCTTACTAAAACAAAATACATTGAGATGGCACATTACTCACTATAACGATAGCGGTTGCATGATTGTGTCTACTGATTTGCAGTTGGTTGAATGGTAGTTTTCTTTTCACAAGGATAGAAATTCCAATTGGGCCGAGCTACGGATTTAACAGAAGACCTTTCGCTTGTGATTCTTACATTGTGACCACTAGACTAGGACAGACTTTATTCTGTTTGGGGTTTTTTGCCCTCGTCCTTTTTCATAGAATGTGCTGAATATCTTGCAAACCTTTACTTCATTCAATTTTTAAAAGTGAATGCTTAGCGCAAATTGACAAACTCATCCGTAACTAGCTTCGAATTTTATAAAAGATTGAATTGTCAAAGTGATAGTTTGCCCCACTTGTTAAGTTTATCTTTAGTACTGTGAGACTTGTTTGTGCTTAAGGCTGTTTCTGTCACTGCCTGGTATTCTTAATTATTTGGACTTTTTGGGGGGGTTTGTTTTCTTTCCATCTCCTGAATTGAGTTTTTGACCATTTTCGTCTTGTCTCCTTATGCTGGTTTAATGTAGATTTTGATTACTGTAGGCATCCTTTTTGTTTGACATTTATTTATGGTAGGCGCTCTCTTCTTTGTGTTGCACTTGTCCTTCTGCCTTCTGTTTCTATCTACGTAAGGCTGTTATTCATGGTTGTTGTCATTTTGTTTTCTTATAATTCTGCAAACCGCATGTAAAAAAAAAAGATTAATTTATTTGTGTGTGTGTGTGTGTGTGTGTGTGTGTGTGTGTGTGTGTGTGTGTGTGTGTGTGTGTGTGTGTGTGTGTGTGTGTGTGTGTGTGTGTGTGTGTGTGTATGTGCTCTCTCTGAAGAGAATATCGGTGACAGATTGATATAGTACATGACACACACAGTGAAAACCCAGAGTTTGTGTTCAAGTGGGAGATTTGCCTACGCTATCTTACGCAACTGTCGCTTTTAGGTTGGAAGAAAGTATTTTATTTGAAACATCTATGCTGTGCTAGAACAGGTGCCAGAGTCATTTAGTCAATATCAGCAGTAATTTGTTATTGAAAAGTCCCAAAACAAGACACTTCAAAGCTTCTATGCTTTTGTTTTCCTGCCCCCTCACAGATATCCGCTCAGTCAGACATTCCCTTGGCCAATCCTAGACTGTACCGCGTGGGTCTTGGCAAAGGGTACTTGGAACTTCCTCAAGGTGAGTTGATTTCAGATTTCTCCATGTATAATAAACTTTTGTTGTGTTAGAGATCTCAGTTCCCATTTTTCGGCTGCTGCTTGCCTTTTCTCTTTCTTATCATCTTTTTTATCTTTTCGTGATTTTTCAGCACTCAATTTCTGTGCCATATATGAGGTATGCCCAGTGTTTTATTTGACTAAAATTCTTACAATGTTTGAGGTACCAGCGGCCTTTGATTGTATATAGTCAAGTCTAACGTAGCTGTCATCTTTACTTTTATAGCTGGGAGGGTTGCTCGTAAATGTTTCTTTTGCAGGGTGGAAAGATGACATGTACTTCTCAGTGGTAGGAGTGGGTCATGGTGAATGCTGATAGGTACATACGGCACACGCTGGAGAGATATCAAACATTGTTGATTGCTTGTACTGTTACAATTTTCCAGACTTTCCACTGATACAAGAAGGGAAAGGGTTTCTTTATGATGCCTCATTCCCTGGGTTGCTCGAGTTTTCTTTTGGGATGTAAATCTGATTATCAGTGATTTTGTTTACAATGTCAGCCATTCTATAATGTTGCGGTTATTTATTTCAGTTCACATCCCTAAGAACCGCTTGGTAAACTCTCTGCTGGACACCAAGTGTGTGTACATCCTTGACTGCATCACTGATGTCTTTGTGTGGTGAGTGCTTCCAGCTCAGGGTTAGATTTTCTGCAAGCTTTTGTTAAATGAGAAACATTATGCATTGGATTACTCTTAACATGTTGAATTGAAAGGATTAAAGTCAATCGTCAAGGTTGAAGGCTGTCACGACACATTCTTCCTTAGGTCATGTAAATAGATTTGTGCAAGGGTTCCAGTTTTTGGGTATATGTGTGTTTATTTGCGTACGTGAGAGACAAGAAGAGAAGAAAGAGGTAGAGGGTAAAAGAGAAGAGAGAGGAGGAAAGGAAAAAGATCAGTTGTATTATGTCATATATTTTTTGTTGCTATTTGGATAAATAAGTGTATTTGTTCATGTAATCATTATTGTAAAGCACATTGAGTATTTACTTAATGTGATCCATTGCTTTTTGTTTTTTGGTAATTACCAAACCTGTCTGGTAAGTGGAGTCATGGTTTCTGATGACCCACTTGCTTTTCTTCTGAGTTCATAAAAATAAAAGTGTTAGTTTTAATTGCATTGTAGAACAGCTCACCAGGTAGTATTTTCATTGTTCCATACATTTTTCTGATTGTCTTTTTCTAAAAGACTGATTGAACCCTCATAAAAATATTATGGTGTCGGTGGTCTAGTGGGCCTAATGTTATGTAATTTGGAAAGGATCTTTACAAAAATGTTCGTTGCTTCAGCCAGGTGGGAATGGGTACCCAACTATTGACAGCTAAACAATTTGTCAGTTTGTTAATATTTGAGCACTAAATCAGCTGTTTTCTGGGGAGCTGAGAATGTTTCAAAGTGTTCCAGGGTCTGCAGGGGTAATAATCAACACCATACATGAGCTTGTCGTAAAGCATTTCTACTCATGTATTATTGTGTTGATTGTAAGGGGCAAAGAGCTTGTTCTCATCAGGGATATTTGGTATACAAATGCCATTTTTTAATACTGTTTTGACTGAATGTTCTACCCAGGATTGGCAAGAAGTCCACACGTCTGGTGCGGGCTGCTGCATTGAAACTTTCCCAGGAACTCCATGACATGATCTGCCGACCTGAGTATGTGACCATCTACCGGTGCTTGGAGGGGTAAGTTACACTCATTCGTACTATCGCAAGTATGCTTACACATATATATATATATGTACTCACGTATGCACACACACGCATATATGTTCTCCCTCCATTCTCTCTCTCTCTCTCTCTCTCTCTCTCTCTCGCTCTCTCTCTCTCTCTCCCTCTCCCTCTCCCTCTCCCTCTCTCATTTGTACTATGGCAAGTGCGCTTACACATGTATATGTACTCACGTATGCACTCACATGCACACACACACATATGTGAGGCAGCGTGGGGAAATCAGGCGCTTTTCAAAATAACGAAAATAAAAAAAACTGGCAATTTTCTGCAGGTTTGGGAATTTTTGGTTTTTTTGGCTCAACACCTTTCATGCCCATTAAAGAACACATTTTTGTGTGGATGTTACTAAAAATTGTTGATTGAAGGCATAAAAGATGTAAATTTTCAGTTTCCACGGACTCTCAAGCTAAGGAAATAACTCAACTTTGGCGACTATTTTCTCGTTAATTTTATCTCTGGAACCAGGCGACCCCCACCTCCTTCAATAGCCTATATCTTGACTTGTATCCATGATAAACGGATATTTTTTCATCAAAAAGCAAGGCAAATTGAGAGGCTTTAAGGTCATACCAATAACTCCATATGCCTCAAAATTGACGAGCCCCTGATTCCACCACTCCGCATCGTGACACATATATGTTCTCTCTCTCTCTCTCTCTCTCTCTCTCTCTCTCTCTCTCTCTCTCTCTCTCTCTCTCTCTCTCTCTCTCTCTCTCTCTCTCTCTCCCTCCCTCTCTCCCTCCCTCCCTCCCTCCCTCCCCCTCTCTCTCTCTCTCTCTCTCTCTCTCTCTTTCCCTCTCCCTCTCCCTCTCTCTCTCTTTCCCTCTCCCTCTCCCTCTCCCTCTCCCTCTCCCTCTCCCTCTCCCAAACATACAAACACACACTCTCACACATACACAATGCAGACACACACAACGAACACACACACACACACACACACACACACACACACACACACACACACACACACACACACACACACACACACACACACACACACACACACGCACACACACACACACACACACACAGGCGAACATACACTTCCTTATGCACACTTGTCTCTAAGACAATGCAAGTAAAAAAAATCTGTCACTGTGTGAATGGAAAAAAGCTTGTCATAAAGCATTTCTCCACAGGCATTGTGTTTAATGTCAGATATTCTAAAAAGGCCGTCAGAAGCAGCACCAAAAAGAAGATACACTCTAGCACACACATGGCGAACATTCACATCGGGAAACATGTACTCAGCCAATAGATAGTCAGGTTCAGAAATTTTCTTATTCATGTAATTAGTTGTACTTAGTATTTTTAAATGCATACATAGCAAAATTCATACATTACAAAAAGATTTATGTGTCTTGCTGATTTGTCTATGTGTGTACCAGACTGTATAAAGAAAGCTTCACCCTTCCACCGACAGGGGCAAACAAATTTGGTTGAGTGTTTTCAGTTGTCCTTTATAAATTTTCTGCAACCTCACAGTTTTCTGAAGGCTGTCTATATTGTAATGTATTTGGATGGTTTCTTGTGATGTTTCAGCACAGAGCCTCAGATCTTCAAAACAAAGTTTGTTGGTTGGGACGATGTGCTTCCTGTTGACTACACGAGATCTGCTGAGTCCATACACAGACGAGGGGCTGACATGAAGGTATGTCCTTTGTTTGAATTTGCAACTGAAGTTGTTAAAATATTCGCCTTACTTCTAATAATGCAGTGATCGTTTTGCTGTAGCTATTACTGTGATTGTGATGGTAAACGTGATAAACTGGAATAGACATACCTGCCAACCGTACAGAAAAAATAGGTAGATCACCGACTTTTTGGTCAAACTACCGATCCACCGATTTTGAGAGATAAGCCTCCGACTTCGCGATTCAGCAGGGTGACTGCCAGTCCCCGGGAATTACCCTGGAATTTGAGAAATGTGAAAAAAAAAATGAACAGAACAGAAAGTTATAGTTATACAAGCGTCTTGACGGGCTTGCCATTGTGACCGGTCAATGAACTTGCGCGTTCCATCACATTGTGAGCACCGGCAATTGTAGGGGTCACCAAAGTTCATTTAAAGTCTGAGCGCTGCGTAGTATAGGACTCCAGAATGGGGGGGGGAGATTATTGATTTTTTAAAAGATACACTCGGGAGAGGAGGGGGGGGGGGGGGTTGAAGGCAACACCAGGGGACAAAAACTGAACTTGGAAGCAAATTATAGTATCCTAATTTTTTATTACTACTAGATCTAGAACTCTCTGCAAAACGCGTGTTGGTGCAGGCCTTGTGTGGACTCGGGATCTGTCCTACTCTTACCTTGTGAACTCCTCAAAGGCAAAGGGCTAAGGCTAGGCCTAAGTCATCCAAGGCCCACCTTTTCTTCTTTGCTTCTGTTTTTTTTTTTTGGGGGGGGGGTAGGAGTTTTTTTGGTTTCATTTGTGTGTGTGCGTGCAGGTATGAATAGGACAGGAACCGCACCAACTACTATATAGGGTAAATGCCTCTGGTAGTTTTCATATGTCTTTTTTTTGTTGTTGTTCTTTGTCATTTTCTACTTTTGTTTGAAGTCGCAAACACATTCATGCATATTTGATATGGGTCAAAATATTGATACGGGTCCCAAATTAAGTATGCGACAAGTGGTGATATAGCCTACTACAGATTTTTTAGGTCAACTACAGATTTTTGGACAAAAATTTGCGTCCAACTACAGATTTTGGCCCAGGCAATGTAAGCAGGTATGAATAAACTGTTTGGCCAAAGAATTTACAGCAGTTATTTGATCTTCGTTCGGTAATTGTACATGACTAAAGACTAGTTGTTTTTTTTAAACCATGAAAGTTCAAAATATAGGACAACTTTCTTCCTCTTACAGGTGATAATGGAGAAAGACAAACTTCAAACGGATCTGTCTGCGTTGTTCATGCCTCGACAGCCAGCCATGGTGGAGGAGGAAGCTGTGAGTGTTGACCACTGTCTTGTTGCTTTTCCACCTGTTGTGTTGATGGGTTTGCGACAAATGTTTTATCTTTGAGTACAATCATTGCAGCTGCTCAATACATTTCAAAGTACACTTCATAGATAGTCAGAAGATGCCACTGGTCTTACTTCTTTATAAATTTGTGTTTCTGTCTGTTGGTCTCACTTTTTGTCAACACTGAAACGCTGATGTACTTCTCTAAATTTAAAAAAAAGTATCTTTCCATTAAGTTAATGTTGAAAATTTGCATGGAGATATGTTAAGTATTGTATTTTGGTTTACTTTCCTTTTCTTGCAAGCTAAGGTACTGATCAAGTTCTAATTTATTCCTTTTTTATTGTTAGTAAAGACATTTGTTAGCTTAACGTAAATTATGTCCAAGGAGGCTAAAAAACATTTATAAACAGCTGATTAAGTGTGTCACTTTTTTTCTCTCTTATATTCAATTCAGGAACAACTTTCGGCGGACTGGAACGAGGACTTGGATGGCATGGAGTCTTTTGTGCTGGAAGGAAAGAAATTTGTCAGACTGCCAGATGATGAACTAGGTAGGTTTCTCTGGTTATGTTTTAGAGACGCCAATTTTCCATATAAATCCGGAAAATCCAGATACCTAATATTGTCAGGATTAAGCCTGACTTTTTTAATATAAGATTGGCTAAACAAAATGATCTATAAATTTTGTGTCCCGGCCTGTTTGTTTCACGGGGACTGAACGGTTCGAGATTTTTAATGGAATCCTGGCACCTCTGATGTTTGTGTTCCTGCACTATAATGCCGTTTTTGTGTAAATGTGCTTCTCTTTTCTCAAACTATGTCAGTTTGAAATGTGAGGACTTACACCGCTCTTTAAACTTTTCCATCAATGCAAGCTTATTTTTTTTTATTGGGTAGTTTGCTTGTTTACAAATGCTAATGACTGGAAGAATTTGAGTATATATGTGTGTGTGTTTCTTCAGTGTACTATGCACTTAGGCTAGTGCTCATAATTACAGTATCAGGAAGTCTAAGTGGGTGTGTATATTTGTGTGTGCAGATGTTTGTCTCTGAAACAGGGTACAAAAATGGCACGTTTCCAATGTTATGGTAATTGCATCCTTAAGTCTAGGTTTTATTTCTGTCACTGTACTTTCTTTCCCTCTTTCCAAATGCTTCTCTAACATATTGATGGCAGAGTGTGTTATTATTGGATGTAGCCCCTTACCCCTGAGGAATTATGACTGCAACGAGTAGATAATGAGCTACTCAGTCAATGTGTTTTGTAAAAAGTTATCCACCATATTTCAACACTGTGAGGGTGGTTGTAGTGCACCACAGGTAGATCCTACCTGTTTAGGATGCCTCTGTCGTTTCTGTCAGTTTCTTGTGGCTTTTACGCCAGAACCAAATGATACATATATCACTTTGATATTCATGATTCTTTGGGGGCACCATTAGCTCAGTTGGTATCATACTGGACTATGGTGGGTCATTGCATGTCAACCTCTGAGACAGAGATGATCCCTCAAGGTATCTGGGTATGGAGTGGATGGCCCTAGCTCGAATCCACTAAAAGTGCATTTTTTAACTTTGACTTTTTTTTTCTGGAGTGTCCAAGGCTTTCCGCCCACCTGGCTCCATGTTATAGGAATTGTGCTGCATGTTTTAACGATTGTAAAATTGCGCTGCACGTTTTGACGATCGTATAATTACGCGGCAATCTGAAGATTGCGTGAATACTTTATTTTTTTTTTTATGATTAAAGAAAAAAAAATTTACTTCCATCTTTATTCTTTTACTCACATCAAGGAACATTCACATACATTTTCAAAAGTGTAAAAATATCTGAAGAGCCCACAAGAATGATACAATGCTAGCTATCAAACTCAAAGTTCATTTCACTTCCATATTTATTATTTTACTCTCATCAAAGAACATTCACGTATATTTTCAAAAGTGTAAAAATATATGAAAATTAGAATTAAGATATAAATCTGAAGAGCTCACAAGTACAACCGCTCCATTATACGATCATTAAAATGTGCAAGATTGCGCTGATCGGTAAACTGCGTGGAACACATACAAATACAATGCTCCTGTACATTCTGGAAGGTTGGTGGTTGATGGGTGCCCTGGTGTAGTTTGCTAATTTTTTTCCTTTCAAACATCTGTCACTGTTAGCAGTCCTCCTCCTTTTCTATTAGCACCCTTTTTCTTCGGCACTTATATAACTTATTTGTGTTGCAAGTGCAGTGAGACTCTTTAATAAAATTGAATTGCTCCCCGATTCAGGTGTGTTCCATTCGGAGGACTGCTACGTGTTCCTGTGTCGTTACTGGATCCCTGTGGAGCTGGGTGAGGGTGAGGAGGAGCTGGAGGAGGAGGATCTGCCTGAGGACGAGTTCAAGTGTGTCGTCTACTTCTGGCAGGGCCGCGACGCTTCCAACATGGGCTGGCTCACTTTCACTTTCAGGTTCATTCTCACTTACTCTAATGATTTATTTCCGCTGTTCTGTGTAAGACTCTGTTAGTTTTGAGTTTAGTTTTAGTAAAGTCTTACGGCACTCGTGACTGCACAAGGTCATATGAGCACCGAGGGGTGGATGTCAACAGAGAAGTCCAAACGGGGAATCAGGTTTACTCTGCTCACCTCTATAGCCTCAACAGCACAAAGTCTGCTTCGACTATCAAGGCGCCCCGGAAATACCAGTTCACAAGAGAGTGACAAACATACAAAAGAAGTAGAGGAAAAATGACGATAGTAAGGATGAGGAAAAAAAGAGCATCAGTTCCCCCTATGTTGTTCCGGCATAGTATGAGCATGACATTGATAAGTCAGCCCATTTACAATTCTACTATGCATAAGAGTGGTTTTTTGGGAATGGCCTTAAGACAACTTCATTCAGTAGCACTGCCCTGGTGGGGGGAGTGTAAGACTCCATCATACGTCACTTTTCATAATGGCGTATAGCATAGTCTTACACTGAGAAGCCGATTTGTCTTTCTATACTTATAGAGCTTGGAACAGGTGGGTGACGGGGAAAGAAAAGCAAAACATAGGTTGGGTTGGGTTTTTTTTTAAAGTACCCAAGCAGAGAAAAGAATGGCGAACCTTAATTGCTGAGGTTTTTCTTCAGATCTAGCATTTCATGGCAGGTTTCTTTTTTTGTTAAATCTACTTCCGGTCTGCTGCATTTTTACAATATTGAGTAGTTTTTAACATTCTTAGGATTTTCTTAGAAGGCTTGCGAATTTTTACAAGAAAAAAATCAAATATATACTATAGATTTTGATTAACAGTTATATCCCAAAGTCTGACTTTGAGCAGTTTGATAATTATTTTCAACACAGTGCTAGTGGCGTTTTGTCTTGCCAATTTGTGTAACAGGGGTATTTCTGACTTTATAAATTGCACTGTGATGTCCTAGACTGCGCTACGACAGCTACTGGTTAGAGGGCTGTGCTCCTGTCTAATAAATAAAAGGCAAAACTCGATGGGTTTCTCTTTTTAAAATGAAAATAGTTGGTACATTCATATAACACGTATCCATGCTCTACAGCATACTCCATGCGCTTTACAGCTATTATAACTCCAGCAGACTCTAGAACATGATTCGGAAACATTTTTTAGCTTCTCAGAAAGTATACTGTCCAAACAGCTGATGAAGTGCTCAAACACTGACAAACTGACAAGATCTTTTGTTGCCTATAGTTGGGTATCCATTCCCATCTGGGTTAAGTGAGAGAAATTTTTGTATTAGAGCCTTTCCCAAGTACACAACATTGGACCCCTCACAGAGTTCAAACCCATATCTTTTAGGTTGCGAGCCCGACAACGTAACTACTAGATTAACAACACAATCAATCAATTTCACTTTTATCGAAGGTATTCAGTTGATGGGTTCTCTTTTTAAAAAAAACTAACAAATGAGTGGAACTATTTTGTGCTCCCATCTACACAATTTGTATTGTTGAGGAGGACACTCCTTCAATCATGCATGTCCGGGTCAACTTCGGCTGAGTGAGACACAACATCCTAGCAAAAAGAAGGAGGTACTTGATAAGATAATTTCCCACGTACAGGAATCAACCTCATGTTTACTGCCTGCAATGAGAAAGAGTCATATCATTACACTTCAGGCCCTGATAAATGAATGAATGAACTCATTGTACTTTTTGTCTCCAAACCGGCAGGCCAATTTCATGTGGGGGTTTTTTCTTTTTTAAAATAAAAATGGGCAAACCTGACATATTATAACCTGATGTTTGTACATCTATTTAAATATAGTGTTGTAAAGCGCATGGAGTTTGGTATCAAGCGTGGATATGCGCTTTACAAATACTATTTATTATTATGATAACTTTTATTATTACGATTATTATTATCTCTTGCACAGTCTTCAGAAGAAGTTCCAGTCTCTGTTTGGGGACAAACTGGAAGTTGTTCGTCAACATCAGCAGCAGGAAAATCTCAAGTTCCTCTCACACTTCAAACGCAAGTTTGTCATCCGTATGGGTAAACGTATGGCCAGTGGGGCAGCTAGTGGGGGCACCCCGGAAAGGGTCAAGCCATCTACTGAATTCTTCCAACTGCGTGCCAATGGGAGCCCCATCGCCACCAGGTGTATACAGGTACTTGGGTGTGTGTGTGTGTGTGTGTGTGTGTGTAGGACTGCTAGTTTCTTATGTTTTTGGAACGGTTCTACCACCAAACCGATAATGGTGCCGAAACTACAGAGTTAATGATGGGGCTGATATTTTAACATCTGAATTTAAAAAACTGGTCCTTTCTGTTTAGTGTGTTTTTGCTGGCTGATAAGTTTTTTTCATTGACTTCTTTTACGTCTCTGCTGGGGTGGCTCATAACTTTTCAGTGCTTCCACTCTTCCGTATTTTTACGGAAATCCGTACTTTCTGCCTGTTCCGTTCTTGTTCCTCCATCATTATCAACTTACTCCGTAAAATACTGCGACTGCATGGGACTGCCGAAATTCCGTAGCAAAATATCCGTACTTGCCTTCGAATCGTCTTGTATAAGTTACGGATATTTACAGTAATTGTCTCGGCAACAAGTTAATGTTATAGACACCTGCCAGATTGCACATTTGCTGCAATCGGCCATTATTCGGCTATGCCTCATGCATTCATTGCGGGTTGGTCGGCAGTACATTTTTTACCTTCAGATGGATCAAAATCTGGCGAACTTTTTGTGCCAATTTCTTGCTTTCTATCATTCTCTCATTCCTTCTGTCTATCTCCGGATTGTTGCCGCGGCTGGAAAATCTGTTCTTTGATCAAGTAAATTGACTTGTGATCTTAGACAGAAAATTACTGTCAGAAAGAAACTTTTTTTTGGTTCAAATTTGTCTAGATCTAGAGAAATTATCAATGCGAAGATTCTACGGTACGTGAATGCGATATAAGGGCTGCAATGAAAGAATATGCTAAGACTACTAAAATTAAGAATAATTCGAAGTGGTGTTCCGAGGTTGTGACAGGCGACATTCAGACAAAAATTGAGGAAAAATTAGGGTATACACTGGGCAACTGTATTGTGAAGGTACATATCTATTCATTATCCCCAGGTTTGCCTTCTATCAATGGTGCGACGACAAATTAATTGAATTATAGTAACAATGAAAGGGGAACCTGCTTTTAAACGTTGCCAGCAATGGAAAGATATGTAGGTGAAGAAATCGAACAAAACAAAATGTTAGTGAAAAAATAAATGTTATGGGTTGTTAGCACTTTCTTCAAACAGGCTCCCAAATGCCATTTTCAACTCTCTAAAAGCACTAAATTTCAATTTCTTTGGGGGCTTTGCCCCCTGAACCCCCACTGGGACGCTGTCCCTGTACCCTGCTGGGTAGCCCCCGTAGAATTTTCCTTACTTTTCAGCTTCAGCTGATGGAACGGTTAGTATTAAAATTAACAGTTGAATGCAAAGCAGCAAAGCTGGAGCTTTATTACAGAGTGATTGCCAGGCTCCAGGAATCCCAGGGAACCTGTGAATTTGAATAAAATCGTTGAGACACAACAAACAACCCCCGAATTTGAGGACGACGCCAAGTGACCTTGGAAAGACCCAAGAAAATAACTTTTGTTCTCTAAAATTTGAATACTTGTTTTGATGAGGTCAGTAAGTTCAATTTTTACCAGCTTTCCACACTCAGTGAGTAAGTTTCACTCTAATAACCGGTTATGGTGGAAGTTTGGTATCATGTTGAGGCTCAGCAGTCTCGATTTAGAAAATCAAGATCTGCTTTCGTTTTGTTTACCCCCAAGATTCTCCAGTGTTGGGCTGATTATAGTTATAGTCAAGACATATAGTTTGTGTATGATTAACTCAGAAACACCATGATGCAAGGTTCACTGGAGTTCTGGTTAGTCATTCCCTGTCTCCAAGACCAGTCTGTGAAACTGAACTTCCACTGCATGTTCATGTAAGCAAGACAGACATGGGCCTTGTACATAAACAAGTTTTGTAAAGTCAAATGGAAGAGATTGAAATACAGTCGAACCTGTACTTAGGGTTACCTGTATAGGACAATCGCCAATACAAATGGCCACTTCCCATTCTCCCTGGGGGCCAATTTTCTCTTTGGCAATTGGTAGCTGGCTTGAACAATTTTGACTGGTATTTCAAAAGTGTAGATCAAAATCATTTTTTATCATCATCTGTTATGATAAGTAAGTAGGAAATATGCTTTGTCGTTGCACTGGTACAACTTGAGATCTTCCTATTTTACTTTTTTTCCTGCATTGAATGTCCACTTTCATGTCCTTTCATTTTTTGCCCGTTTCGTTTCAATACTAAGGTGTGCTGGAGGTGCTGTTGGTAGGCCCTATTTCTTTTTTCTTCGCCTTTTGTTGTTTCTGTCTGTCTGTTTTACTTTTTACTGCACTTACTGACGTCTGCCTCGTTGTCCCTAAAAACAAAACAAAAATTGTTCAGTCCATTCAGCTTAATCCTCAATTCAATGTCCAAAATTATCGACCTGTTGAGAAATTTCTTTTTAATCATGTCTCAGAATTCCAGTTGGCTTCTTGGGCTGAAGTAAAATTGTATCTGTAAAAAAATGTTTTAGATAGGGGGCTTTATTTCTAAAAAGATAATAGACTGTAAATTTCTTTCTTTTTTCAGTTACCGAAGCCAGATGCCTCATGGCTGAATCCATTTTTCTGGTGAGTAAGTTTAGTTAGTTTTAGTAAGGTTT
>NW_004797431.1:423528-445223 GCF_000002075.1 Aplysia californica | reverse complement strand
CTTTGATCAAGTAAATTGACTTGTGATCTTAGACAGAAAATTACTGTCAGAAAGAAACTTTTTTTTGGTTCAAATTTGTCTAGATCTAGAGAAATTATCAATGCGAAGATTCTACGGTACGTGAATGCGATATAAGGGCTGCAATGAAAGAATATGCTAAGACTACTAAAATTAAGAATAATTCGAAGTGGTGTTCCGAGGTTGTGACAGGCGACATTCAGACAAAAATTGAGGAAAAATTAGGGTATACACTGGGCAACTGTATTGTGAAGGTACATATCTATTCATTATCCCCAGGTTTGCCTTCTATCAATGGTGCGACGACAAATTAATTGAATTATAGTAACAATGAAAGGGGAACCTGCTTTTAAACGTTGCCAGCAATGGAAAGATATGTAGGTGAAGAAATCGAACAAAACAAAATGTTAGTGAAAAAATAAATGTTATGGGTTGTTAGCACTTTCTCCAAACAGGCTCCCAAATGCCATTTTCAACTCTCTAAAAGCACTAAATTTCAATTTCTTTGGGGGCTTTGCCCCCTGAACCCCCACTGGGACGCTGTCCCTGTACCCTGCTGGGTAGCCCCCGTAGAATTTTCCTTACTTTTCAGCTTCAGCTGATGGAACGGTCAGTATTAAAATTAACAGTTGAATGCAAAGCAGCAAAGCTGGAGCTTTATTACAGAGTGATTGCCAGGCTCCAGGAATCCCAGGGACCCTGTGAATTTGAATAAAATCGTTGAGACACAACAAACAACCCCCGAATTTGAGGACGACGCCAAGTAACCTTGGAAAGACCCAAGAAAATAACTTTTGTTCTCTAAAATTTGAATACTTGTTTTGATGAGGTCAGTAAGTTCAATTTTTACCAGCTTTCCACACTCAGTGAGTAAGTTTCACTCTAATAACCGGTTATGGTGGAAGTTTGGTATCATGTTGAGGCTCAGCAGTCTCGATTTAGAAAATCAAGATCTGCTTTCGTTTTGTTTACCCCCAAGATTCTCCAGTGTTGGGCTGATTATAGTTATAGTCAAGACATATAGTTTGTGTATGATTAACTCAGAAACACCATGATGCAAGGTTCACTGGAGTTCTGGTTAGTCATTCCCTGTCTCCAAGACCAGTCTGTGAAACTGAACTTCCACTGCATGTTCATGTAAGCAAGACAGACATGGGCCTTGTACATAAACAAGTTTTGTAAAGTCAAATGGAAGAGATTGAAATACAGTCGAACCTGTACTTAGGGTTACCTGTATAGGACAATCGCCAATACAAATGGCCACTTCCCATTCTCCCTGGGGGCCAATTTTCTCTTTGGCAATTGGTAGCTGGCTTGAACAATTTTGACTGGTATTTCAAAAGTGTAGATCAAAATCATTTTTTATCATCATCTGTTATGATAAGTAAGTAGGAAATATGCTTTGTCGTTGCACTGGTACAACTTGAGATCTTCCTATTTTACTTTTTTCCTGCATTGAATGTCCACTTTCATATCCTTTCATTTTTTGCCCGTTTCGTTTCTATACTAAGGTGTGCTGGAGGTGCTGTTGGTAGGCCCTATTTCTTTTTTCTTCGCCTTTTGTTGTTTCTGTCTGTCTGTATTACTTTTTACTGCACTTACTGACGTCTGCCTTGTTGTCCCTAAAAACAAAACAAAAATTGTTCAGTCCAGTCAGCTTAATCCTCAATTCAATGTCCAAAATTATCGACCTGTTGAGAAATTTCTTTTTAATCATGTCTCAGAATTCCAGTTGGCTTCTTGGGCTGAAGTAAAATTGTATCTGTAAAAAAATGTTTTAGATAGGGGGCTTTATTTCTAAAAAGATAACAGACTGTAAATTTTTTTCTTTTTTCAGTTACCGAAGCCAGATGCCTCATGGCTGAATCCATTTTTCTGGTGAGTAAGTTTAGTTAGTTTTAGTAAGGTTTTACGGTGCTCGCAACTGCATAAGGTCATATGAGCGGCAAGGGGTGGATGTCAACCGAGAAGTCCAAATGGCGAATCGGCTTACTCTGCTCACCTGTCTAGCCTCAACAGCTCAAAGTCTGCTTCGGCTATCCTGGCACCCCGGAAATATCAATTCACAAGAGAGTGACAAACATACAAAGGAAGTAGAGGGAAATGACGATAGTAAGGATGAGGAAAGAAAAAGCAGCAGTTCCCCCTATGTTGTTCAGGCACAGCATGACATTGATAAATCAGCCCATGTACAATTCTACTCTGCATAAGAACATGTTAATATCCCACCTTTGGGAATGGGCTAAAGACACTCCAGTCAGTAGTTCTGTCCTGGAGGGGGGGGTCTCTGGTGAGTAAGAAAAGTGACAAGTTCAGCATGTTTACTTACCAAAATTACATTAAAATTTAGTAGTTATGTAATAAAATCTAATTTTAAAGCACATTGAGCACTTTCCTAGTGAAAATGTGCTGTATTAATGTAATTTATTATTATTTATTATTATTACAATGAGACTTGTTGATGGAATGCTCGTTACCCTCAGTCATACTGTCATACTTATGGTTTGGCTTTGCGTTGTTTGTGTGTTTGCCAGCTTCATCTTGATGGTGCCGTTTGACAGTGACGACCTGAAGGGCATCGTTTATGTGTGGGTTGGCCGGAGAGCAGACCACAAGGAGGCTCAGATCGCTGAGGAGATCGCTTACATGATGTACAAAGTCAGTGGTCCCTTCGGCACTTTGTCATTATAGTTTACTGGCGTGGGTGGTTGGCAGGTGCTCTAGAGTGGTTTGTTCCTTGTTTCTTATAAAAAGATCTATCTTCCTTGTCTCCCCTTCTTTTTTTCTTTGTATGTTACTCTCTAATAGCACCTCTGATCCTTGGCACCTGAAGCACCTAATTGTTTTGTAGGTGCCGTAAACTCTTGCTAGAACTAAAAATAGTTTGCTGGCTCTTGACAAAGCTACAAGTTTCCTACTACATGGCCATATTTTTGTCTTTAGCCCCTTCATTGCCAGGGAGTGTGTGTTCCTACTGTCGGCACTGATTTTCAGCTAAGCTCGTTAGCCAGGACAGCAGTTTCATGTCTCAGTGCTAGTGAACTCACTGTCTAGACCTATCCCACTCATAAATTATAAACGGACTCGCATCTTCAATAGTGTCACTTTCCTCACTTTCTACCTTCCCCATATTTCTCCATCCTATCTTACCCTTAATTTAGAAAAACTTGCAAATGTAAGGCAAAAAGTGAAATTTGCTGCCTTTTTATGGTTATTTTGGTGTTTACGTTTTGCAAGAGCGTGTTTGTCCTCAAGACCTGTGTTTATCTATCACTTGTGAACTGATCAGTAAATTAACTGGCAAATTTGGTACTCATATGCACATCTTTTTTTACTCCAGAATAGGAATCTACACTGCTTGTGGTTAAGTCTCCGTACAGGAGAATCAGAGTCAACTGGTTAGAGGGACGTACATATAACGTCATTTAGGCAATCAGGAAAGGCTATTAAGTCAAATTCAGTGATGTTCATGGTTATACACAAAGCTAAGAATCACGCATTTTCGTAATGTCTCTTGTATGTTTTAAGGCAACTTAGGGGTTAGTATATGGATTAATGAAAGTGTTTCTTGTGTGTTCCTAGGATGGCTACACTATTCAGATGATCAACGAAGGCGAAGAACCCGAGAACTTCTTTTGGGTTGGCATCGGTGGCCAGAAACCATATGAGCAGGTACATCTTAATGAAGTTAGAAAGTAGTACATCTATTGTCTAACTGTGTGTATGTATGTGTGAGAGAAAGAAAGAGATAGGATGAGAGGAGAGGAGAAGATAGTAGAGACGGGCGGGAAGCGCTTTTTCCTTCCCGAGCGAAAAGACCAACAAGCTGACCTACTTCTCGCCGGGACCGGTACCGGTCCCGAGAAATGGTTCTCGTCTCGTGTCCCGAGAAATGCTTCTTCTCTCGTGTCTCGAGAAATGCTTCTCGTCTCGTAAATGCTTCTCTTCTCGTGTCCCGAGAAATGCTTCTCGTCTCGTGTCTCAAGAAATGCTTCTTGTCTTGTAAATGCTTCTGGTCTCGTGTCCCGAGAAACGCTTCTCGTCTCGTGACCAATTTCTCTTCTCGCCCCGCAGTACGGGAACTTGCTCAGCAAGAAGGCCGGCCGTGGCGGGGATCTAAACTAGGCTAGCCCTGTTGCGCAGGCACAGGTGGTGAAGGAAGGTAGGGAGATCTAGGCCTAGGCCCTGATCAACTCCCCACTTGCCTCGTCTCGCCACCCTCTCCCCTTCCTTTCAGTTTCACACACAGGATGGCACGGTGATGGGTGGCACTGTCTGCATGTCATTTCTCGCCTCTCACTCTCTCACTCTCTGACTCTCATTTCTGTTACTCGTTATGTCAAGCCAACGAGCAGTATCACTTCTCGGTACCGGGCAGTAGTTTAGTGCCCGGGCAGTGACGGGAAGCTCGCGAGAAACAAGTACTTGGATCGTCTCGTGCTCGCCCCTAGAAGATGGAGCTAAATATTGGTTCAAGCTCTCCTTTCTTTGTGCAGGATACAATCAATCTTGATACAAAGTGAATATCTACTGCACAATCAAAGGTGTAAATTTTTCTGAAAATATAAGTCATGGCTTTTTTTCTCTGTGTAACAAGTTCTAAAGCTGTATGTCCTTCAGACTACTGAAATGGTAAAATTTGAATGAACTGGCAAGTATTGTTATGTTGTGGCAGCCTAACTCCCAGTAGTTTATGCAGTACTATATAAATCGTATAAATTTATACGATGGCTGGTGATGTAGTTTTTTTTGCTCATAGAGTACATTAACTTTTATAAATAAAGATTTTTGTAGGTAATTTTATCAAATAAAAATGACTAAAGTGACTTAAAAATATAAAATAGGTATTAAAATTGATGGTTGTATAATAAAATTCAGACTCTAAAATTTTCTGTTTCAAGGGCCATAACCGAGAATTTGTAGAATGCACAAGAACGGCCCTCATTTCTTTATTTACCAACAGAATGAGGTGTCTTTAACACATTGTGACTATGCTCGTTCTTTTAGTGGACTCTTCAAATGTAAACTCTAAATTCTCAAACACTTTTTTCCCCTTTCTTTAAGACTGTTAGAGAAGTGCGATTTCTGTTTTTGTTTCTAGTTTTAGTAACAAGAAAAATAGGTCACACTTCAAGACAGCTTGACAATAATGAAATCTATTGGCTAGGTCTGAAAGACTATCCAATTCCCTTTCAATTTGTATGTAATATGTCTATCTGGAATAGACAGATCATTGCATGAGGCTTGAGGGTATGGAAGACCCATGAAACATAAAAGCCAAAATAGGCAAAACTGCTGGGAGTTAAACCAGAAGGGATTGATAACCATAATTATGCAAATATGTGGTAACATATCAAAATGAGTCGCATATTGCTGTTTGATAAAATAACTCTAACACAGTGGGAATCAAACTTGTTTAAGCCCTGCAAATAGATGAAAACAGTTTTAGTCTTGCTACTTTGGTTCCAAAAGTTATAGTCATTTGAAGTTGGGAGGTACAAACATAGCATTTTCAGAAAATTGCAGTTTTGCCCAGTCTTTGAAAGCTGAGTGTGATGAGCAGCTTATTTTGTCATGTTGCTACACGAATTAATCTTTTACCACTGACTGTCTATTTTCAGGATTGTTCCTTCATGCACTATGCTCGGCTGTTCCGCTGCTCCAATGAGAAAGGTTACTTCACAGTGTCTGAGAAATGTGCCGACTTCTGTCAGGTATACATATTCTAAATTCTGAACTGAAAATGTTGTAATTGCTTTCGATGCTGAAGGTTTACTTCTGTAAATTATTTATACCAATTGTAACAGCCAAAGTTAAGATTAGCAGAGGCACTCATTTTTTAAATTTGAATATCAGTAGCCTGTAAAACATTATTTACGCAAAAAGAATTTCTTAGTACGAAAAGCTCTAACTTTTAACCATTTCAGCGCTTCAGCGTTTCCATCTATATTTGTACACATTAGAATAAATAGTCAAGAGAGATTAAAACAAAGCCATAATTATATTTCCCTTTATTTAGAATAAGTAACTGCACAACAACAGTACATCTTCAAGAATGTCCTCTTTAGACTAGTAGAAAATATTGCAGTGAACTAGTTTGGAAGAACACACGTGAATATAACAAAGCACTGAAGAGGCTAATAGGGCGCATAGCTTATTTGTAGTGCTGTCATCTTAGCATGGGGCATCCTGGTGTAGTGGGGAGGATAACTTATTAGGCTACTTTGGACTGTGAGGTCCTGGTTTGGGTCGGTGGCTTGTTTTAGCAAGAGGAAGTGACTCTGGATAATGTAGGCCCACTTCACTTAAATTGCCTCGTTTCATGTAAAAATTACAGAGTATTTTGACTGAGTATTAAATAACCCGGATTCAACGAGCACTTAAATCAGCGAGCTCGGATTCAATGAGGTTGCTTTCAGGGTGAACAGCAATGGCAGACGTGGCTTCGCTCATTTTTCTCCCACAACGAACTTTATCTATTCCCGGAAACCTTCCATTGCACCTGCATCGTGTACTATTATTCACTTAGCCGATTGCATGCGACCAATCAGTGGCCTTTTTTCATACCAACACATGCGTTGTTGGCACGCGCACGTGTCTACTCTGGCATGTGTCGGGGTCGGATGGGCGGCCTGCACACGTGTGACTGTGTGCGTGTTTTGGGAAGGGGGGTGGGGGTGGGGGGGGGCACCAGCGGTCCGGACATTGAATGTCACAGATACAAACACGTCAGAGTCTTTATTTTCCCCTCGGCAACTGATCATTATTACAATGATAAGCTAGTCTTGACGTAGATCTACGTAATGAATTGTGCCCCGGCAATGGATCTAAAAGTTGTCGTATGCTAGGTTCTACACAGCAACACAACTTTGAGAAGGAATCGGTCTTTTTTTTACACAGCTCATAATATGCAGGCATTTCAGGTACTACTTGCTACTTCTCTTTACACATTATTACTTGCTCAGTGCCTGTAATCACCTACACAAAACCTCATGCTTGCTATAACGAACTTTCGGATTCAACGAGATTTTAGGTCAGGCCCGGCGACCTCGTTGAATCCGAGTTCCACTGTAGAAGGGAAAAATGAGTGTTATTATCTTCTGGCTTACTGCTGTTCTTGGATTAATTGAGTTTGATGTAAATGGACTCTGCTGTAATGGAGCTCTTTGACTTTCACATATTGACTGAATTGAGAAAAGATACTGAAATATTTCTGCTCTCTGTGCGGTAGGATGACCTGGCGGATGATGACGTGATGATTCTAGACAACGGTGAACAAGTCTACCTGTGGGTGGGCAAAAAGACGAGCGACGTGGAGATCAAACTCGCCTTTAAGAGTGCACAGGTGAGGAAGAAGGAAAAGAAAAAGCCTGTATAATTGTTCTGTTTCAAAAAATCTTTCTTCAGGTGATTGCATGTACAAAGCTAAGCATGAGATTGACAGTCACAGATAGCTGCCAACCAGTATGTTAAAAAACGTATATTTAGTAAAAGATGTTTGGGTCTGAGTATGTAAGTACATTTTCTGTGTCAGAAAATATGTATTCTCTGTTTTTCTGTTACTGCTCCACATGGACTTGCTGATGTTGTTGAAAAATTATGAACTTTCAAAACAGGATTTGCGAATGATAATAAGATGATAAGATCAAAGCCTTTAAGTCAATTTTAGAGACCTTTACTAAACATTTCTGACATTATTGTTGCAGAGCAGATCTGCTTGGCATAGTGTGAATTTATCGCATGCAGAAAAGTATGTGTGAAAAGTCTGAAGGTAGGTTACTTGTCCATCTTGATCTGCAGCGTTCTGTATTTTACTTTTGAAAAGTTGGCAGTTGTGGTCACATCATTCACACAGGGGAAGCAAAATGGGCTCATTTGCAAAAGCAAAAAGCAAGCAAGTGCTATCTGGTTGCCGCAGTGCTTTTTGTCAGTGTTACTATTACCCTAATACCCTAATCACTAATCTATTATCAGATAAAATGTGATTGATATTGTGTATGCCGATTCATCCAGTGCAAGAAATCGTTGAAGGGTTCAACTGGTGGGGTCTACATCTTTTTTTTCCCTTGGTTATTTCCGTCTGCCTGTTTGTCCAACCTTTTCCAAGTACTTTTAAATGGAGGTTATAGCGTAGATGTGTTTTGTTCAAACTGAGAATAGATGTGTTTCATTCAAACTGAGAATAGATGTGTTTAATTCAAACTGAGAATAGATGTGTTTTGTTCAAACTGAGTATAGATGTGTTTCATTCAAAATGAGAATAGATGTGTTTCATTCAAACTGAGAATAGATGTGTTTTTGTTCAAACTGAGAATAGATGTGTTTTGTTCAAAGTGAGAATAAGCAACAGCTCAACCACAACTGCTACACATTGGTCTCTACCAATGTTTGTTATGCAGTAATAATTTGATTCTTCGCCATTGCGTGTAGAACATGTGAGTTCTAGTCCTGTGTGTGGAAGGTATATCATCTGGTATCTCCGTCTACTGGAATGCTTCACCTAACTCAGCCTAAGCAAGGTATAACCAGCTCACTTGCTAGTGCCTTAAAAGTCTTACTAAAATTAAGCCCCCCTTCTAATTGCTCTAAATTTGAGGCACAAAACTTTTACCACAATGAAAACCCAGTGTTGATGATGAGGGATGAGCCTAAGTGAAAGGCTCAGAACAGAGCATTTTGGAGCGATTTCATTTTCCTTTGGGAATAATGAAGGGTGACGATGATGATACCTAATGTTTTTTAATATAAAATCGGTCTATCAATTTGCGATCAAAACTTTTCTCCCCATTCTATTAATGATTTTATTATTGAGGTACCTGCTAGAACAAATGACAATGTTCTGAAAGGGCTTGATACAGAACATAGTATGCTTTCTGAGATCAGCAAAAGGAGACTCAAATACTATGGTTACGCGCACAGAACACATAAAAAACTGACCTGATGACACCTGTGTTGTGGGCTTTGGGGGAAAAATAGAGGCAAACCATATGTTGAAAGCATAAAATCCAAACGGTTACCGACAACTTCATGAGATAATACACCAAAGTGGAAACTGAGGCAGATGAAGGCCTGTTGTAGCTGGCTTTGTCTGTCACTAACAGATGAACATGGCCATGGTGACAGGTTCTAGCTAGCTATGCTCAGCTGTTTTTCTCAACTTGTTTTCCATCCCTGTCCTCAGGTGTATATCCAGCACATGCGCAACAAGCAGACAGACAAGCCCCGTAAGCTCCTACTGGCCATGAAGCACAAGGAACATCGCAAGTTCATCAAGTGCTTCCACGGTTGGGGAAAACACAAGGAGGTCAAGGACTTTAAGGCTCTGCTGCCCTCCATCTATTAGTGAACTCTGACACTGGAAGAGACAGATGTTTTACTGTGTGCAAGACTAGTTGTGTGTGGGTGTGTGTGTTTGTGTGTGGGTGAGCTTGGCCAAAAAGAGATTGAGGACTTCAGACTCTACTGGTCACTGTCTAGTTGTCGCTGGTCACAGTGGCTGTTGTTTGTACTATCGCACACGCGCATGTGTATGTGTAGTTTGTAAGAGTAGTCAGAAGAAGGTGGGAGACTTGTAGGGTCTGTTGCTAGCCATCTATTGAGGCCAGTTGTTATGTGTGCTGTGCGTATGTGTGTGTGTTTTATTGGTGTTTTGAACTCTTGTCTGCCTCTGTCTTTTTTGTTGTTGTGATAACAGAGTTGGTAAGAAGAGACAGGGCCCAAGAGGAGAACAATCACTATGCTTTCAAATGTAAGTTTTCCTTATAGCTCTCAAAAATTTTGTGTAAGGCATGGCATCCATGCTGATGTATTAACATCCCTGTTTGTGTGAATGCATAAGGAAATCAAATTTTGTTTTTGTACCGCAGTGGCAGTTTTTTCTTTTGATCTCATGTCTTTGATCAAGTGTTTATTTAAAGAAACGAAATTACTGTTTTTCTGTATGATTTGTAGCTACTTTCATAAGAAGAGAGAGAAAAAGAGGGTAAGGAGGAGAGAGAATTTGTGGATGGTCATATGCTCCTTCCATCCCTGTTTCAGTGTCTCTGTAGTCCTTGTGCACATCAAACTACTTGCTTAACATCAAAGAGTCAATAGTGCTGTCTTAATAAGTCAGAGATCTCCCCCCCCACCCAACTCTGAATCCTTTTTTAAAATTGCTAAATGAAATATTTATTCGTTATTTTGTCGACCCGGCTTCCTTCCTGGACTTTGTTTACCGGCTGGAGTTTTCTAACTTTTTAGCCAAGCTGATTCACGAGTGGCTGTTACTGTTCATCTACGAATGACAAAGTTTGCTCTCAGCTAAATACTTCTTGGGAATTTTATCTGCTTGAATGTTAGTTCATTTGGACTTTGATATCAAGTCAGATTTGTTAATATTCATGATTAAACACAGGTGTTTTTTAAACATTTTCTTAGTTTTTCTAAAATTTCATCCATATGGTTTTGAATTATGGTGTGCAGAACTACCTATTTGAATAGTGTAATTGTGAATACAAGAATCAAAATGATAAAGGCAATATTTCATTGGACTTCTAGCCTTATGATGGGGTTGTGATGGCTTGGATTGTTGCTCGATTATAAGCTGATCCAGAAAGCTTATGTGGAATTATTTGAAGTCTTTTTTCTTGAAGGTCTTTGAGGTAAAATGCTAACTACAAAGATGGCTAAATTAAGCCACTTGAAAAGCTGTCTAAACTCATCTCCTCTACAAATTATGGATGTCTGTAAAAGTCACATACGGCATCAGTGACTGTAAATTTTATATGTCAGAAATGCTATGTGTGAATATGCTAGGTGGTTATGACTTTGTTTGATGAGAGTGCAAAGCAGACTTTTTGTGTTAGGAAAACTTTAATGAAGCTTTTATACTTTGTTTTTAGATGAACCAAACTGTGATATTTCTTCTCCTATTGTATAGTTTCTTGTTGTAATTAGACATGAACCTGTCACAACATTGTCATGACACGCATTTTAAATACTCATGTATTGTAGCTAATAACGGGAACAGACTTGGTGATAGCTCTACCACAGGCCTGGCCAATGCCAGTCTCTTACGATCAGTTTGTGATGATATCTTAAACATTTGCCAGCAAATGTGTGTTGGTAGGACAAAGGGTTGGTTGTTGTTTCGTTTTTCTCTTGACTAACTTGTTCATTGAAGTGGTGCTGCTTTTAAGCTTTTTTCTTTGAATGATATGATATGAGCCTTATTGATAACTTCATGTACTTAGTCAAAAAGGAAAAATTGTGCAAATGTCTGGAGAAAATGACTGGAATAGTTTGAGAAAATTGCACAAATGTCTTGAGAAGGCTGAAGCAAGATCGAGCAGGTAGAGGAAGAGAGAAACTATGGATGTGTCTATAATTTGTATGAGTGTTCAGTTATAGCATGGGTGAATGGTACATCTATACTTCAGTGCAGTGTTGTTTGAGCTGTACTGTAAAACAGTTTTGACTATGTGTTTGTATGCTCATGTTTGTTCTGCTGTGCCAAATTTGCAATTCCCAGCATTGCTGTGCTCCCCCCCCCCCCCCCCGACAAGTGTAATTGCCCCCCCTCCCCCCTTCAAACTATGTGCACTTGGAGTTTCTTTTGTCAGCTCTGATTCAGTCATAACTTTTGATTAAAATGCTTTTTGCCTCACCCAGACTTGATGGAGTCGGGTTTGCCAAAAATGTGTCGGACAGACTGAAGTAACAAAATGTTCCTTCCTTCACCTGTGTACATTGGCCACGCCTTTGCTGTGTTCTGCTCACTGTAAGCACCACTAGACTACACTACCCTACTTACCATATTATTTGAAGGCCTAGGAGTTGAGCGGCGGAAAGTTTTGTATCATCCCATGTGTTCCTAGGATTTACTCAAATATTCACCAAAAATAAACATACTTTTCCAGCCTATTATTATATGCTTCACTCGCTATGTTTTTCCCCCTTTAGTTTTATTTCTTTGTGCTGGAGTCTTATCTGTTGCTGCTGCTATTATTTATGGTGCAATAGTGGTTGTCCTCATCGCCTTGCACCAAAAAAAAAAAAAGACGACCATGAGATTGTCGCTGTATGTGCAGTATGTATCTTTCTCAGTTTGGGTTGACTCAAGCAAAATAGCCTGCCTTGTGAGTGGTCTAAATTGTGGTAATGGGGTTTTAGTGTTAGACATAAAATATTATTCAGATTGGGAGTATTAATCATAAGAGGAAATAAAGAATGATTCATAATTCAAAGTACACACGTACATGTACAGTGTATCACTGCTGTTTATCATTGTTGGAAAATCTTGCTGTATAAAAAGATTAAATTGTTATTTATAAAGGGTTAGCTCCCCCATCTGTACAATTTGGATCATTAAGTAGGTACCACAAGGAAAAAATTCAGTCGCCTAAAAGTAGATTTTCCTTATTAAATCAGAAGGAGCTGTAGAAAGGATGAAATTCATTAACTTATTGAAATTGGACAATAAAAAATGTTATCATGTTTCAAATTTATTTAAAATGTAGAAAATTTATTAATGTTGATGATAAAAATAGAAAACCATTTGCACAAAATTATATCACAACATGGCATAGTTATAGACCAATATGTACAAGTTACTTATAAAATAATGTAGACCGAGATCGTAAAAAGGGATGTACATATGACAATGTATGGATTATACTCAACACTGGGAGTGTAACAACCGACATAACAACCTTCTAAAGAAATTTTGATGACAAAAATAGAAAGCTCTCAGTCTTACCAGCATCTCACACACAGCTAGACTTGGTTACAGCCTACATGTACACGTTGCTTGTAAAATTCATATATACATTATAATACATGTATATCACATTGTAAGGACCAACATAAATATTTTAACAACCTTGGTCTACACTTAAAACTCTTTAAAGTCTGTCTGTGGGAGGGTGTTCTTCGTTGATCCCAACAGAAGGGACAAGGATTCCTTCGTCAGAAGATCGACCTGCTTGTTTCTTCGGATGCCCAAATGGCCTGGCAGCCATGCAAACACGGTATTTTTTCCCTGTTCACTTAAGAAATGTATCCTCAAATGCAACTTTACTACTTTCGGGTGTAAGATTGTAGGATTTGTAAATGAGGTGGAGCAGGAAAAAGAATTAAACAGAATAAGAAAAGGTGTTTTAGGAGAATTTTTTACGGAATCCAATACCATGTCAATGGCAGTGGCCTCTGCAGAAAAAAAATAGAGGCTTTGGGATGGATCCTCCGCTGGTGAATATTCTTTGTGGACAGGGCGGAGGCGCCCACAGCTGAGCCGATTCAGAGCCATCTGTAAAGATTTGCACTGCATCGAGGTAATATTTAGATAAGTCTTTTTTGTTTTGTTTGAGGCTTTGAATGTTTTTGTGTTTGTGCATGATTTGTCAGCTACCAGCTTGCCCAACTCCTCAAACGTCCTGACAGCCCCATTAAGACCAAAGCCAAGCTCATGAACTCCATCGTCATCCCCACCTTCCCCTTGGAACATAAGATAACCACCTGCGAGATGAAATGTCTAAGGAGAGCCAGATGGCACCTGATCCGAAAAAAATAGGACCAGAGAAATGATGGGAACAACACCTGACCTTCACTACATTCAGAGGCAAAAAATAAGGTTCTTTAGACTTCTGACACCTCACCAGCTTCCCAGTAAAGCGTGCTATTAAAGCCTAACAGAGTACAAGCAAGAGGAAGACCAAGGGAGACCTAGATCGAGGTTGTGAAGGATACCCTGAAAACAAACAACCCACCCAGCCAGACTATCCAACTTGCAAGAGACGAAATAAAGCTCTTTCTCCCCTCCACGCCCTAGATTTACAAGAAGAGGAATAAGTAAGTAATTAAAGTAAGCACGGTTTGTTGTGTATGGTGAGTTCTAAGTCTACTTTTGCCTTGGTGAGGTGCCACTGAGGGAGGTCGCGGAAAAGAAAATGTTCCTTGTCTTTTTTGGATGTCTATGTTTATGTCTATGTCCTATCGGAGACGGACGTTAAACTAGGAGGTCCCGCCCCTTGTTCTTCTTCTCGATCGCATCACACTTAAAGTCTGGTATCTGTCATAAATTGGGCCGTCCTGCTCAGTTCATCTGTCGGCCCGTATAGCTTCTCTTGTAGCGTCAGTGGGGTTGGCCACGTTTCCTGTCTCAGGGCCCTGTGTGTCTTGCAGTGCTGAAGGATGTGTTCAACAGTTTGGTCCGCCTCTCCACACTGTCATTTTGGTGATTGTACTAGTTTAAAACATTTGTACATATGTTGTCTGTCCCACCCCTTAAATAACATAATAGTGTTGATAGGGGCGTTAACCCATACCATATCATTTTCAAGGACTCTGACGCCAAAATGTTTGATGAGTTTGTTGTCTAATAGGAGTTATGAGGGAGGAGTGATGGGCTCTGTCTTTTCCCTGGAGAGACCCCGGGGCGGAGGGTCGGAGGTGTCATCTTCCATAGAGAGGGGGCGTCTTCTGGAGGGGTAGGGAGAGGTGGAGCCCTAGGAGGGGGCTGGGGTGGGAAGAAGGGGGGGGGGCATATACTCCCTCAGAGGGATGGGTTGTGAAGCGGTAGAAGAAGGGTCAAAAAGGGGGGGGGGGGTTCCACTCCGTTCTCTCCTAGAACCCCAAAGCGATAAGCAAGTGACAGCTCAAAGGTGGTGGGTGCCAGAGGGGTAGAAGGGACCTTTTAAGTCTTTAGAGACTAGTACAGCTTTGGGTTTGTTGACCGTAAGCGGGGTGAGGTCGGCAGTGGAAGTACTGGCAAACCTCGTGACTGGCTGGACTACCTTTGCATATGACCGGCCAGGGACCGGAGTCGCGACTGGCGGCAGGCAATTATTGTGAGGTTCCTAAAAGGAGCAAACATTTCGAGCTTTGTATCCCTGAATGGTGCGTTCTTGGATCCAAGTCGGGCACTCCTTGCTGAAGGCTGTGTGCTGGCCCTGGGAATTTGGGCAGCATGGACTTGCCTTGCATTCCTTTTTAGGATGTCTGGTCCTGCCACAGCGAGGACACACGGCTATGTGTGGGCATTGCAACTGGCTATGGCCAAACTTCTTTTGACATCTGAAAAAGCGAGGATTGCACCAGAGGACAGCTTCTGGACGTCTGTAGGAATGTATCCCACAGCATGTCATAGTGCATCATCAGTTTTGAAAAGGTTTAATCTGACATCTTCTGCGCACCGTTGCCTGCGCATGGTCAAGTACGGCTGCTTCGGAAGCTCCCTGGGAGGAAGGAGGGAAGAAGCAGCGGTAACCTTTTTGCTGTAGGCGTTGGTTTGCTCATCCGGGCGGCCGCACCTGTTTCCGCGAGCCGAGACCTTTTTTAAAAAGACTTTGGGAGCAGGAAAATGGTCCTTTGATTGTTTTTGTTATTTATACGGCTCCGGGGCTACCCGCCCACCACCGAGCCCAGCAAGGGGACACGCTGCTCGTATAACCAGAGCTGTGCCAGGGCTACCCCGGAGTTATACCCTTCACGGAAGTGTAGTAGACTCTTCCGTTAAGATTGGCCAAAGGACAAACTGAAGGGGTTTCAGCTCCCAACCGATTGGGTAGTATGGGCGGTGCCACCCTCCCGTCAAAGGGAAGAGTTTGGGCCAAAGATGTGTATTGGTGAGGGACAACCTGCGGACTGATGTCACCTGAACCACCAGGTACCCAGTTTCTCGTACCTAATGGTCAGCGATGCGCCCACTCTGGGGGATGGACGACTTCTAGTTTTGCTGCACGTGTAGTCAGCGATGGAAGAAGAGACAGAAGAATAAAGAAAGAAGGAAGGAGAAGATGAAGATACACAAAAGAAGACGTCGCATATTAATGGGAGATAATTTTTGTCTCGTGAATTTTTTCTTGAATTTAGTGTCCAGACAGAAAACCTATCACCAAGTCGTATCAGTGGTGCCAATTAATTAGAAAGGGGACACATTTTTATTTTGACCTGTTATTAAAAGAGCCACGTGACACATTTGAACAAACAATGATGATTCGACTTGAGGAAAAGACTCGGTCAGCTTCTACGAATCTGCGTTTAAAGAAAACAAACAAGCAAAAACACATATTATTATGACGAACCAGTGGCGGGGCGCCATTGGTGCAAGTGCTCCACATAACCCTGGCCTTCACCCCCCCCACCCCTTTTCTAATTGTTCTAAACCAGTCAGTTCTCAAGATCTACATACATGTATTAGCCTGCATCCTTGCGACCCGTCACCCGCTGGCTGCGCGCGCGCCAGTGAAGAGACAAACAGCGAGGAGGGTTTATGCTCGTCGCACCGCTTGCGATACTGTCTGCTGGGAGCAACCAAAATCTTTGCACCAAAGTTATTTTTGTCACTGTAGAGAAATCTAGGCATCGTTCTTCCCGCACAAGAAGAGAGGTGCGTGAAACTCCTCTTCGGAGCACCAATTTGGTGCAAGCTAAAAATTTGATCCAAGTTACCGCTAGCCTACTATCTACTACACTAGAAGAGTCTACTGTAACTCAATGAAGAATGGGTATCGAAACTGTTGTCGCCCCTCTATTGTGTAGTAAGTCCTGTTACGGTAAATTTTCAAATTGAGTCTGGTTGTTGGTGCTGCACGAAGTAATTAGAAATCTTTAAATCTTCTCAGATTGTGAGCATAGTGAGTTGTTAGTATTGTTTCATTTTATTTAAGTTTTTATGCGGTTTCATCTGGAAACAGTTATAAATATCGATAGATGTAGATTACGAAATATCCTGCGGATTCTAACTGACTTTCTCCAGAAATTTAGATGAATCACGTTGACCCTTTGCTTCTTGTGCTATTCAGCAAGCTACAGTTGGAAGAGAAAGTGCGCATAAAAGAGCTTGGTCCTCGTCAGCCGCGGGATTTGGAGCTAAAAAAATGTTCACTCTTTTCCTGTACGTAGTATGATAAGTAGAAATTGTACTGTTTCCATCACAAGTCTGCTTTTTACTGATCGATCAGACACTGACAAAGTTTGGTCATCAATCACACTCACTCTCTCTTTGCCTCTCTCTCTCTCTCTCTCTCTCTCTCTCTCTCTCTCTCTCTCACACACACACACACACACACGTACAGATAGACCCACAGAAAACAATAAAAAGAACAGACCACACCAGAGCGTCCGCCTACCGCTCATTACAATAATTCTAATAGTAGCAAGTTAGCCTATTGCCCATTTGTTCACTTCCAAATTATGAACCACCTTGTCTGCAACCCACGCGACGCCACTGTGACGAACCGAATAAAAAATCCTGACCCGACAGAGGAAATTCTGACACTAGATCTAGATACGAATTTTGCAACCCAAAATCCATATGAAAATTATATTCGCATGCCTAAGCCGGAAATTTTTCAAAATTTTGTCTCCCAGTAGGTAGCGTAAACACGGCCTTGCGGGCACTCGCGGCCTTCCGACCGCGTGGTATCGGTGAAATCGGGGTAATTCCAATCACTGTTTCTTTGCTTTTTCGCTATAAAACACCAAATGGCGTACTCCTTGTAAAAGTTCAGCTTTACCTCGTTACAATGGTGTAAGTTGTTTATATGTCCGATTATTAGGAGCTGGAGAATCGCAGACTAAAGCGAAGACCCTCGCGGTCGGAATGCGTGGTCGGCCGGTTCAAAAATTGACACGCGTGCATTCAAATGCTTCGCGGAACGAGGGATGATTAAATACCGTCTTTTCATTGGCAGAGAACTGTAGAGCTTTCCCGTGATATATATTTGGCCTTTGGCATTTAAATAGAAAGCTTTTAAAAATGCTGTCAAAATGTTTTAAAGATCACTTTTTACACAAAATATGTAAAATACCGGCTTAAAATGTATCAGTTAAAAGATCAGTTCATTTTCTATTAGAATAAAGTAATTAACTTGGAATTATTTTTCATCAATCCTTCCGCCAGCTTGGAAAGCATGTGACCCCGCACGCGGGGTACACTACAGTATAGAGCCGACTCGCTCACCACGGGGGCCGGTGCGGCGCCGGCTGGGTCAACGCTCGGTGTTTTTGTCGAAATAACGACAGATCATCGTGTTTGAGGTGATAAAATACTGATTTGTAATGATATCAGTCTTGAAAAAAATTAAGCTCCATATATTTGTTATAGTGATTGTACTCTGTTAATGCGGAGATGTTTAGTGTACTTGGTACTCTTTTATTATCTGTCAAATATGGGGTTGCAGCCACTGACTGACTTTAACAAATTTGATCATATTTTAAACAACTACCATTTTTTAAAAAAATGACGGAGGTTAAAGAATGGTCCCAAAATTAGGGGCGGGCACGAGACGAGCCGAGTCCCGTTTCTCGCGAGTAACGCCCTTCCCCCCGTCGCTTCCCGAGCACTAAACTACTGCTCGGTACCGAGACGTGATACTGCTCGTTGGCTTGACATAACGAGTAACAGTAACGAGAGTGAGAGAGTGAGAGGCGAGAAATGACAACGCAGACAGTGCCACCCATCACCGTGCAGTCATGTGTGTGAAACTGAAAGGGAGGGGAGAGGGTGGCGAGACGAGGCGAGTGGGGAGTTGATCAGGGCCTAGGCCTCGGTCGTCTCCCTACCTTCCTTCACCGCCTGCGCCTGCGCACCAGGGCAAGCCTAGTTTCTAAGTTTAGATCCCCGCAACGACCGGCCTTCCCGCTAAACGGGTTGCTCGTTCTGTGGGGCGAGAAGAGAAATCTCGGCCACGGCCGGCCTTCTCGCTGAACGAGCGGCTCGAACTGCGTTGCGAGAAGAAAAATTGGTCACGAGACGAGAAGCATTGCTCGAGACTCGAGACACGAGACGGGAAGTATTTCTCGTTCCCGGGACCGGTCTCGGCGAGAAATAGGTCAGCTACTCGATCTTCTCGCTCGGGAAGGAAAAAGCGCTTCCCGCCCGTCTCTAACCAAAATGCTCAGTGGATAAAGGCCTTTCAAATGGAACAGATAAATTTGGCATACAACTAGTTTGAACATTTAGTTTGTACCTACTTCCAGTGTAATCGTGTTGCAACGTTTCAAATACTGAACTAAAAGTGGTTGTTTCAGTAGAGGTTTTACGGTGCTCTCAAGTGCATACGGTCATATGAGCGCCAAGGGGTGGATGTCAACAGAGAAGTCCTTACATGGAATCAGGATTACTCTGCTCACCTCTCTAGCTTCAACAACACAAAGCCTGCTTCGACTATCAAGACACCCCCGAAATAGCGGGTCACAAGAGTGTGACAAACATACAAAAGAAGTAGAGGGAAAATGACGATAGTAAGGATTAGGAAAGAAAAAGCGAATGTTCCGTGTTGCAGTTCAGGCACAGTTATGAGCATGGCATTGATGAATCAGCCCATTTACAACTACAATTTTACTTTTACATAAGACCATGGTTAATGTCCCCCTTTTGGCATTGGCCCAAAGACACTTCAGCCCATAGCACTACCCCCGGGGGGGGGGGGGTGATTGTGTGTTTGTGTATGTGTGTGTGTGTGTGTGTGTGTGTGTGTGTGTGTGTGTGTGTGTGTGTGTGTGTGTGTGTGTGTGTGTGTGTGTGTGTGTGTGTGTGTGTGGTGTGTATGTTTATGTCCACTCGACCCCTGACATAATAGTTATGTCGTCAACTTCTGTTGTCACAATTTAACCTCTTAGCTTCACTACCCCGATTACAAACAACTAAATTTATGTCGTATTAGTCGCCCCAAAGGACAACATCGTGTCCTGCCTTATCATCCTTTTTGTGCTACAACTTGTTAAAGTTAAAGTGAAAGTTTAGTACAGTGGCCTAATAGTTTTGTGAGTATTATAAACCTCTAGTGCCATTCCTGTGGGATCAAAACTATCCCAATTCTGTACCAATCAGACAGTGCAGGGGTTAACAAACGAAAACAGCGTATCACATCATGTCACTGTGAAGTGACAAGAAGGTTAGAGCAGCGAGATGCCTTAGGATACATGTGTTAATTACGTACACAATACAGTGGACGAATTATTTACATGCGGACACAATGGTTGCAGTATGTGTAAGGTGAAAGGAAGGACTGAATTCAAGTTAAGAGATTATGTGACCAGGCGCCATACCCCCTTTGTAACATACCCACGCCAGACATGTCACTTAAAACTTGACACAAATGAAAACTCAATGAAATCCACGGAAACGGTAAGACAGTCTCCGAGGGTAGGACAGCCAGTCGGGCATATCTTCCGTCTAGAGACCGGACACCCGAGAATTGACATCGTTGTACCTGTGTTTGTTTGACAATTTGTGGATTATACAAGCCAAGAACGATCGGGAAGAGAATTATCTGGCCTACTTACTTATATATATTTTTTGGGGGTCCTGTGTTCCGTTGTGCTGCCAAATATTGTTAATATGGTAGTTACTGTTAGGTTGTTTAGATTTAGATAAAGAGAAAGCGTGATTTTTAATTTTAAAAAAATACCATTGGGGATTGCATTAATGATGATGGTGATGGTGCTTATGTTGGTTTTGATGATGATGATGATGATGATGATGATGATGATGATGATGATGATGATGATGATGATGATGATGATGATGAAATATTGAGGATGAATATGTAGATTAAACTTATGTTAGTTTGGTTCTTCCTTTGGTGCATAGATCTGGCACTAGAACTCCTTAGGCCGTTCTGAGGGGCAGGACACAATCCTTCATTCCCAACCCCTCCCATAGAGTGACCAAAATTTGGAGATAAGTTACCATTGAAATCATAACATTCAATATTGCTTATAATTGATGATATTGCTAATGTTATTAACCTCTAATCCTGATCATGTATATATATATATATACTATACGTTCAAAGCAATGAGAAGAATTGGACTAAATATATGTCTTAATTTTTTAGGTAAAAAAAAAAGCCATGCACCCGGGTAATAATATGTAAGCAGCTCTCAACCAGTAGATGTACTAAACAAGTTTTCGCTATCTGCAGTCGGCCACTGATCCTGATTTACGTTTATGATTGTGGTACACCTGCTGTACCAGACTCGATGGCCGCGAAAAAAATACATGTAATAATTTCATGTAATAACTTCTCTAATTAATTTTGTACGGGTCCATGCCAAATTTGAGAGGAATCGCGTTCGCTCATCCGGACGCAACAAACTATGATTGAATTTAAACTGGCCAAACGAGCAGCACTGCAAGAATCATGTCTCGAAATAACCCCCCCCCCCCAAAAAAAAAAAAAGCCTTCTGTATAAGAAAATGCGCTTAATTTAGTCCGAAAAGAAGCTTCAAGCCTGTTTTGCGGTGAGTAAGAGCTGACTCCAGACCTAGATCTAGTGCACCTTCTGAACGACCAATAATTTAAGGGTTGGTACGAACAGTTCAAGGTGAGAGGATGTTTGTCAGAAAGGAATTAAAGAAGGGGATAATAAGCATGCATTTACGAAACAGTGCGATATTTTTAATGTGGAACACATCGCGCGTCGGTCGTGACAACGCCAAAGTCTGTTCGAGAACTCAGCACTGAACTAGGCTCTCAACAAAGTCCCCGACTTACAGAAGCATGTTTTGAAAATGAAGCTATATCACATTTTTGTTCCCCAAGGAATAATCCCTGACAATGTTTTGTTGAGAAAAACAAAGAGTGCGTGGCTTTTGAAGACAAGTGAGATCAAAGTAAAAGTAAGGAGAATTTTCAACGCTCTGTTCGCTTTAGCGACGAGGTTCGTTTGTACGGGCCTAAAAAAGT